>NC_142023.1:4162331-4279831 GCF_049901735.1 Notechis scutatus
CTCAGCGGCTAAGACGCCGAGCTTGTCGATTAGACAAGGTCGGCAGTTCAGCGGTTCGAACCCCCAGCGCCGCGTGACGGAGTGAGCTCCCATGACTGGTCCCAGCTTGTGCCAACCTAGCAGTTCGAAAGCATGTAAAAAAAAAAATGCAAGTAGGAAAATAGGGACCCCTTTGGTGGGAAGGGAACAGCGTTCCGTGCGCCTTTGGCGTTTAGTCATGCCGGCCACATGACCACGGAGATGTCTTCGGACAGTGCTGGCTTTGTAACAGAGATGAGCCAGAAACGACTAGCACATATGTGTGAGGGGAACCTTTACTTTTACTTAAGGTCCTTTCCAGTTCTACGATTCTACAATTCTAAATTCTATGATTCAATGACTTCCAGAAAAATATCAGGTTGGGGGGAATCCCAACCTGTCCCTTCGGCTTTGTCACGGAGATGAGTACTGCCCCCTAGAGCTGGAAACGACTAGCATGTATGTGCAAGGAGGGGAACCTTTACCTTTAACTGGGTTTTAAGAGAAACACATCATCTATGTACATTAAAGCCAACCTTTTTAACACATTCTACGTTGGAAAATATTTAGACCTTCATCGCCATACTCTCACCAGTTGAGTTCCCCATATTTCCTCCCCTTGAAGCTGAGTATCCCACTGGCTGTGATTCAACTTCTATCTTTCCATGCGGGCATTCACTATTGTTTGATCAGACCTGAGCCCGCTTGTTTTTATTCCGGCTAATTTATCCTGGCCAGCTTTGTGAAGCCAACTCTTTTCCAAGAAGGCCCCTGTGAAGAGTTGCACAAAGAAGGGATCTGTTCTTCAGAAGGGTCCAACTCAGTGTACAGCCATGTGATGTGTACAGCCAACTCAGTGTACACCTTCCAGCCATGTGATGTCCCCGTCAGAGAGTATCCTGTTCATTCATCCCTACTTGGAGGCGATCTGAGGACTTAGTCGATGTGCTCCAGACTCTGCGAAATTTCTGAATGTCAAAGACAATCTTTCTTGTCTTTGACATTGTCTTGTACATAAATTGCTTCTATGTACGTGAGTGTGTAAAAAACAAGAGATTGCTTCGGCATTAAATCTGTGGAACTTTGCAGCATTGTTCATACACTGTAGACCCACAAAAGGGCCATTGCTTTGTAGCGTGAGACAACCTACAATCTACCTAGGTTTCCACCTCCAGAAGATTTATCTTAGAAAATAAATGGAAGAGGTAGCTCTTGAAGGCACCAGAAGGTGTTTCTGGCTATCTTCCAACCTAAACCTCTTCTCTCTCACCAGGGTGATGTAGGTGTTCTTGGAGAAATGGGGTTCCCAGGACCAAAAGGACTAAAGGTGAGTAGAAGAAGTCCTTTTTCTTAGTAGACTCCAGATCTCCTCTGGAGAACTGGGAGATAGGATCACTTCAGGAAATCGAAGGAGAACTTGAGGAGACTCAGCGGTTGAGCCACATGAATAATAGGAGTGATAACCTGAAGAGGGATAGCAAGGGAAATCCAGGGCTACTTTTAGCAAGGATGACCTAAATTCCAATGTCATGTTTCCAAAATCCAGCCTACCAGTTTTAATTTTGGTGGTGTTCCAGGCCAGCTGGTTAGATCTGAACTTTCCCCGTGATTAGATGAAAGCCTTTCCTCTTTTAAGTTTCCTTGCCTTCCCTGTCCAGAGGAGGACTTCCAGAAAGAAGGTTATATGAGATTCTTTCTCTGTTTTTTTTCAAATCAGGGGTTAATGGGAAATCCAGGAGAACATGGACTGAAAGGTGATAAGGTGATCTGAATATTCCCTTATTGTTTGTTGTGATTTCTTTGCATGCAGAAGCTTGTTGCCGTCCCATACTTCTCTTCTCTTCTCTTCTTCTTCTCTTCTCTTCTCTTCTCTCTTCTCTTCTCTTCTCTTCTCTTCTCTTCTCTTCTCTTCTCTCTCTTCTTCTCTTCTCTTCTCTTCTCCTCTTCCCTTCTCCCTCTCCCTCTCCCTCTCCCTCTCCCTACCCTCCTCCTCTTTCTCCCCTCCTCCTCCTCCTCTCCCCTTAATTGCCCTCCACTTTCTTTCCAGAGCTACAGCATGGATCTGCAAGTTTTCTACAACTAATATACTCTTGACTGTTCAACAACAGTTGGTGGCAAAAATGAGGGAGCGGGGGGAACAGAAGTTTGGGGAGAAAAACCTGGCCTTTACCTCTACAGATGCATGTACTTGGTTAAGTGGCTTCTGTGGTTGTGGCTGATCAGACAAGTGCAAACCATTTGGGGAGCCACCAGAGTGTCAACCTCTGGGCTGGGCCAAGCTCAAGATTCTCAGGGTACACAGAAGTTCTCAGGATACATGGAGGTCTTCTGGAATCCTCTTTGTTCTTGGTTTCCAACCCAATTGGGTTGGAACGGTTGAGGTCAGACTTTCTTCCTCCTTCAGCAAGAAGTCCTGGTGGCATCTGAAACTTCCCGTCTTGCTTCAGATGGAGCAAGGCATGGCAATCCGAGACCCGCTCTGTTGCCAGGGGACTCAGCCCGTCTTGAAATATTAACTCAAATCAGATGAAAAGGCTGGATGGTAACTTATTCCATCTGCTGTGTCTTGCTGACTTGCAAAAGCTGGAGGAGGAGGAGGAGGAGGAGGAGGAGGAGGAGGAGGAGGAGGAGGAGGAGGAGGAGGAGGAGGAGGAGGAGGAGGAGGAAGAAGAGAAGGAGGAATGTTGTCCACCGGTTGGCAGCCCACCGGTTGGCGACCGCTGATCTAGAAGTTCTTATAAATCCTGTCCGCATTGCACCTTTCACTGTTGTGCATTTTTGAGGATAAATAACTCCCAAGTTCCATTCTTCCCAGTTAGTCAACCACCTCCACCTTCATTTACTTCTACAAGATTAATTATACCAGTCAGTTGTCCAAAAATCTAAATTCACTAGACAACACATTCTGAAGAAACGCACCTCATGCAACAGTTATGCCAGCCATGCTCTAATCTTGTTTTTGCCACCAATCCTGGTTGTGGAAAGCTCGAAAAAGCATGCCATTTCCCTCCATCCTCTAAAATCCCTCTTGAACCCTGGACTTGTGTTGTGTTCTTGGTGTGTTATTTGTTGTAACTTTCTTTGGTGATGTATATCCAGGGTGAGGAAGGGATGGCAGGCATTCCTGGAGAAATTGGTTTCCAAGGGGACAAGGTAAATTCAATTATTTTCTTCTCTCTCTCTCTCTCTCTTTCTTTTCTCTCTCCCTCTCTTTTTCTTTCTTTCTTTTTCCCTTTCCCTTTCTTTCTCTTCTAATCTTTCTTTCTCATTCTCTCTCTCTTTCTCTTTTTCTCTGTCTCTCTCTTTTTTCTTTCTCTCTCTCTTTGTCTCTTTATCTCTCTGTCTCTGTCTCTCTTTTTCTTTCTTTCTCTTTCCCTTTCCCTTTCTCTCTCTTCTAATCTTTATTTCTTTCTCATTCTCATTCTCTCTCTCGTTCTCTTTTTCTTTTTTCTGTCTTTCTGTCTTTGTCTCTTTCTCTCTCTCTCTCTCTCTCTCTCTGTCTCTCCCTCTCCCCTCTCTCTATATATAGACCAAGACTTGATTTTATTTGAATGAATAAAAATGATTTAGGATCTCCGGGCGGGAAAGCAAAATCTGCAACGTTACTGAGTCAGATCTTTCGCAGACAATATCAAAGGTTCGATTTGGCAATTGACACAAATAGCCAAGTCAAGATGTAGAACAATTTAACTTGGGAGTGATTAGTCATTTGATGGACAGGAATCAATGGAAGATTGAGAAATAGACCGAAGGCTACGGTTTGTTAAGAGTATATTGGAACCAAGTTAATTTCTTGGATAGGTAGCTTTACCCATTCTGAAGATTTCTGCTCCCTGTTTTAGGGTAGCCAAGGATTGCCTGGGATCCCAGGAATACGAGGAAAACCAGGCCCAATGGTAAGTAATTGCTTGAGTTTCCCTGGAAGGAATTCGTTGTATTGGTTAGAGTGAGGAGGAGAACACTACTGTGGTCCTTCAGATGTTACTTGGATGCAATTCCTATCAGTGGTAGGATTCTACATTTTTTCCTACTGGTTCTATGAGAGGACGCTTTGCGTACTGCAACTGGTACGCCAGACTGGTCCTAACCAGCTGAATACCCCCACTGATTCCTATCAGCCATCATTACAGCCATTGGTGAGGAAAGTTGTAATTCAACTCCAGGACATCTTGAGGCACTCTTTAAAAACCGATTGTCCTCTTGAATCTCCATGAAAATGTTTCATAGAACGTTCGAAAGACCACACAGTGAGGTCTGGACTCAAATTCCCATTTGGCCACAAAGCTTCTAGGGTAAACCTTGGATTGTCATGAGAGTTAAAGAGAAGCCAAAGAGAGAAGAATTGGAAAGCATGGTCAAATCCATGGGGGAAAAGAGGGTATCAGTGCTTTCAGATTTGTTAGCAAACACATTGCAACACACCTGGGGAAAAATGGAAATAAATACTGGCTGATATCCATAATTGTTTTGTGGAAAGCAAAAAAGACCTTGGATCTTCTTGAAGTACCCATCAGGATGGTGAACTAGGACTGGGGCAGTCCATGTTGGATTAATCATTAATCCCATGGGATGTTATGGTAGAGAAAACTGAATAGGGAGTGGTGTGTTGATTGCTTTGATCTTCTGGAGAAGATATAGAATGGAAATCAGATGAATGAATGGATCAATGAATGAATGAATCAACATGGCCAATGGAAAAACTAGGAGATGGTTAGCAATATCTGGAGATATTATCTTCCCTATTTCTTCCTAGCTAGATTAGGTCACCCTCAATGGTCACCCATGTGTTTGTTTCCTGCAGGGAAGAGTTGGTGAAAAAGGTCCAGCTGGAATTCCAGGTTCACCTGGCCCAGAGGTAGGTTCTGTCTCCAATTTGGCTTCTTCTTTTAAGGATCTGTATTATTTAGAGATGCGTAAAATATCTTAAGGCTGAGTTATTCCCGATTCTGAATATGCCATTCAAAAGGACCCGCTGGAAGGGTGCTGAAATCAGGATGTTTTGAAATCTTTACACCCTGTTCCTCTTCATCCTCACAAAGGTGAAATATTTCTGCTTTACCACTCTTCTCTCCTGTTCAAGAGGAATATCTACATATTTGGATACCTATATATTTGTCTGTCCGTCTCTGTCATCTATCTATCCATAAAAAGCTTCATTTCTTGAACTCTTCAGTCATCCGTAGAGGCCATTTTGGTTCACTGAGCAAACTTTTTCAGTAACCCCTTATTCGCCACTCTTCAAAGCAGAGACAGATAACATAATCAGAACTGGAAGGGACCTTGTAGGACATCTAGTCCAACCCCCTGCCCAAGCAGGAGAACCTACACTATTTCTGACCGATGGCAGTCCAATCTCTTCTTGAAAGTCTCAAGGGATGGTGTTCCCACAACTTCCGAAGGCAACTTCTGTTCCATGGGTTGATTGCTCTCACAATCAGAAAATTCCTCCTTATTTCCAGGTTGAATCTCTCCTTGATCAGTTTCCATCCATTGTTCCTTTTCTGGCATTCTGATGCTTTGGAAAATAGCTTGATCCCCTCCTCTCTGTGGCAGCCCCTCAAATATTGGAAAACTGCTATCCTGTCTCCCCTGGTCCTTCTCTTCACTAGACTAGCCATGCCCAGTTCCTGCAACCATTCTTCATATGTTTTAGCCTCCAGTCCCCTCATCATCCTGGTTGCTGTTCTCTGCACTTTTTCTAGAGTCTCAACCTCTTTTTTATAGTGTGGTGACTAAAACTGGATGCAGCACTCTAAGTGTGGACTTACTAAGGCCTTACAGAGTGGTATTAGTACCTCATTTGATCTTGATTGTATCTCTCTGTTGATGCAATTTAGGATTGCATTAGCTTTTTTGGCTGCCATTGCACACTGCTGGCTCCTATTTAGCTGGTTGTCCACTAAGACTCCAAGATCCCTCTCAAAGTTACTGCTGTTAAGCCTGGTTTCACCCAATCTATATGTGTAATTTTGGTTTTTCTTGCTTAAGTGTAGGACTTTACTTTTCTCTACATTGAATTTCATTTTGTTAAATATGGCCCAGACTCAGCACCACGAATGCATGTCTGGGTCCAGACAAACCAAGGTGGAAATTAACGGGGAAGTTGGAAGTCTTCCCAGATAGACTTAACCTGTCAGGCTAATTGCATACAATTCCTTCCCTTTGGAATTTAGCAACTCATGCTTAATCCAGCCAGCTCTGGCTTTTTCAGCAAAATATGATGACAACCCTGGCTTATTGCAATAGATAAATCCAGCCAATTCACAACCTAGCAGTGACTTTCCAAGAGGGCTTCATAGGGTTGCGTCACACGGCTAATTTACTCACTTGTAAAATACCTAAAATGTCCTAAAATCAAGTCCAGGTCAATTCCTGGCAGCATCTCCAAGCGGGGTGGGAAAAAAACAACAATGGAGAATTAACAATATCTGAGATAGATGGTGAACTGATCCAACTCTACATAGAGTTATTTCCAAGAATAACGTGTCGTGAATACTGAATTCCATCAAAAGGAAGCCAGGGCTATTTAAATATTTGGACCTTGTCAACGATGGTTAAAGTAACATCCTATAAACTTGGCAAGAAAGGTGAGGGAGAAGAATAGGAGGAAGAATTGGTTGGCCTCCATCAGCCATGCACAAAATAAATAAATAAATAAATCATTTGCTTTCTAGTTGAAATAAGAGTTTGAAGAACTCGTGATGAGATCCTGGAATGAGCCGCTGTGAATGAACGATGACTTTTGGCATGACGGTTTTAGCGTTTTGCTTTGTTTCTGCTTATCAGCCTATCTAATAACTGTGAAAAATTGGGATGAAGTTAAATAAAAAGCTGGTGTTTTTTAAAAAAAAAAAACACCACCATTCCTTTTTTTTTTTTCTGATGAAAAACCCTCCCGATTTGTTGATTTTTTCCCCCTCTGGGGATCATTCCATTAATCTGGAGTTCTCCATTTTGTTGGCTAGATAACGATAAAGAGATAAAGATCAAGAGATAAAGAGCAGTCCTGTGGTTTAACAGAGTAACAGAGTTGGAAGGGACCTTGTTGGTCATCTAGTCCACACACACACACCCAAGCAGGACACCCTCCAGCATTTCTGAGGGATGGCAGTCCAGATTTATTTGCAAAAAAATCTGTAACTGAGATTTCTGTGGCTCAAATTCTTGGCCGGTATAGTTTTTGGCAACACTGAAAAGACCAGAGTAGTGATAGATCATCACAGAGTAATTCTATCTATACAGCCGCTAAGAGTTGATAAGATCCCTTCCAACTCTGTTAATCTGTAATATTCTAATCTAACATTATTAAGGAATTATGTGATGTAAATGCTAGGAATTGGAGCTTCAGGCCATCTGAAGATGGCCATTTGGAGATGGCTATAAAAACTCTGGACCCTGGGTTTGATCAGTGGCCTGAAGAAAGTTCTCCACTGCATGTTTAATATAAGGAACTATCAACTTAGACATAGTGGTTTTGTGGCATTCTAAATTATGGAGCCTTGCATTGGTCAAGTTCTTGAGAACATAGTTCAAGGGTGGCTTCCAACGTTTTCAAGCCATGGAAGCTGTTCATTAAGAAAAAAAATCATTCCTGGAGCCCCCGGTTAAGAAGGAAAGCTCAAATGATAGAAAATTAGCTGTGCTGGAGCAAACTCATGTCATGATCCATCAGCTACTAATGGCATCTGAGGTTCATCAGAACGTGGCTTTGGAAAAACCCTGACTTTGGAAAGAAGAGAGCAAAGACTAGGAATATGAGTTGGGTGTCCTCTTCAGATATTTCTCTCTCTGGCCATAATGAGAATATATCTGCTGAACAAAGCTCCACATTGGTGATAGGAAGGGCAACCGGCCATTAACTGCTCTGCTAGCTCCGATCAGTTGTCCAGACAAGGGATTACGGGGCCGTTAAATGATGATGATGAGTTGGGTGTCCTCTTAGAGCTTTAGGAGAAGGAAGGTGGTCCAGCTCAACCCAACCTCTCCAGTTCCTAAAGAAAGATTGCTTGTCTAGTTTGGAAGATGGTTGAAGATGTTTGTCCCAAAGATGCTTTTTTTCCCCCCAAGAGGCAACTGGAGTTTCTTGTTTTTCTTTGAAGATGTTTCGCTTCTCATCCAAGAAGCTTCTTCAGCTCCATAGACATGTTGAAGACATGTTCTTCACTCTACTTCACTCATCTCCTCCCGTCAGACTTCTGGTATTTTACTAAGGCTTGGAACCTCTCTTGGTTGGATTGCCTTCCCTTTTAGTCATCTTTCTTCTTTGTTGACCTTGGACTGGACTGTGCCTCCCTTTGTTTCCTTGAGCTGAATGGATTGTGGGCGGAAAAAAAAAATATGGGTAGGCGTTCCAAAATCATGTGGTCTGCTAAGGAGCAAGTCATAACCTTTCCCTTCCTCCATGCCAAGCCCACTTCTGCCTTCTGTCAGCCTCGCTAAGTCCTGATTTATAGCCCTGAGAAAAAGGCGGGGAAGCAGCCACCTCAGAATTTGTGGAGAACCACACACTGGGCTACGAGGCAACGTTCGCTGGCCCCCATGCACAACCTTGGTTCGAGGGCCAAGAAAAATTGTAATCCACAATTTGGTTCGGTTTCCTGCGATGAACTTTTCCCAGCTTTTCCCTTTAGCTTTTCCCCTCCCCATCAGTTCGCATCCCAGTGAAACCAAAGTACAATGTCAACACAAAGGAAAGTCGGTATCTGGTGCCACCTCTGCTTTTCCGGATCTCTGTTTCTGCTTCTCCAGGACCATGTGGTCCTTCAGATCTTCCAACAGTGCAAAAATATTTGGCTCCATCAATCTTGCTTTTGGTTGTCCTCTTCTTCTCTTTCCTCTTTCTCTCCTTTCAGAGAAGAAGCCTATAATGCCTTTCTCAGGGTAGAAAGGTACTATATGTCAGGATTCCGGCAGTTACCCCCATTTAAATCATGAGTCTTGAGCCAAACTTCCAAAACTTCAAAAGGATTTATTGGGAGTTACCATGTCTGGCACTGCCTGGGTGCAGCTGACTCTGAGACACATAATTCATTGTCACCCTTGACCCTGGTTTCCCTCCACTTCTCTGGGTGTATCGTAATTCATATTCTCCAATGGGACACATCCATAGCCAAGAATCATCAATCATGCTCTCCAGTTAGAATTTTGCACAGCAGAAACTTCGGTCACCTAGTTAACTATCTTTGAAAAACTATTTATGGAAGGCACTTTCTCTTTCCAAGCTGCCACACTGCTCCGCCTCCCTTTCTGTTGGCAACTCTAAAAGACCATAGAAATATTTTGAGTTGACACGATAGACTCCTCCAAAGAGCTAGGCCTTCTTCATGTAATCTATCCAGACTATGAACCTCAAAAGATCTTATCTACTGTAAGTAACAAAGGAAGCAGAGGAGAGAGACCACAGCATGTTTTCTAGGCCATTTGGTTGACCTCAGGCTGGACAGCTCCTGAGACAGAAGATAGTCTTTTTCAAAGTTAGATATGGGACCTCTGTAACTCTGAATGGAGCTGTCCCAGGATGGTCTGTAGGGATTCTCAGCCATCCAAGTCATGGTTGTCCCGAAGGTGCTTTTTTCAAGAGGCAACTGGACTTTCTGTTTTTTCTTTCTTTTGAAGACGTTTCACTTCTCATCCAAGAAGAAGCTTCTTCAGCTCTGACTGGATGGTGGGGAATGGAAGGATTTATCCTCCTTGCAGACAGCTGGTCATTTGCCTCCTTTTAGAGGGTCGTTGAGGCCACTTGGAGGTTTATCTGTGTCCTCAGGGTCAGCTGAGTGGTGCAAATGGTTCCTGCAGTCCCAGGCTGGTCATTTCCCCCATTATTAGGGCGCAGTGGAAGATGAGACTTGAGGAACGGGAGGTAACGGAGTTTAAACTCTCCACATCTGCATTTTCCCCTTTTGACACTTGAATCAGCAATTTTAAATCTGCTTGAGTGAGATCTTGGAAACAGGTTATGCCTTAATGCGAGGAGCCAAATCGTTCCGGCTTAGTTTCGGCCTGGGAGTTGAATATGGTGCTAATTAATCCTTGGTCCTTTGACCAAACCTAAAGTAACCATCCAAGTTAAAATGTTTGGTGGGCCCCTGGAACTTGGCAGGCCCCCTTCTCTCCTTCTCTCTCTCCAAAGAGCTGACGCCCCCCCGCCCCCCCGGACTCCTGTCTTCTCGCTTATTGTCCTCTCCATTTGATGTTCTCCAGGGCTTCCCAGGAAGCATCGGCCCTCCGGGAGAAAACGGCCCTGAAGGTATTAAGGTGAGGGGGTGCCGCAAAAGGAATGGCTTTGGGTTGGTTTGGCAGTGGCCAAGGAAAGAGGTAAAGGGGAACGGCAAGGGGAGGGACGGAGAGAACCACGGAGATCTCCGTGGAGCGTTCTGGCCCGGCTTTCAGATTTCGTTTGGATTGGAACGGCTCCAAGAATGGGAGTTTCTTTCCCCATTTCTTTTTTCGGTTGTTGTTCTCCCTCCCCCACTCCCCATACACACACTCCTTTGGGCAAGAGAGTTGACATTGGATGCCGTCCCACAGCAGCGCGTGTTGGCAGCGTGCTTTTGCTCCGTGTTTTTGCAGGCCCACCGGGGTCTGTCTGCCTCTCTCTTTGGCTGAGCCTTTCCTCCTTCTGCCCCCTTTGCAGGGAAAGCCTGGCGCGAGGGGTTTGCCTGGTCCCCGAGGAATGCCTGGCCAAGAGGTGAGAGGCTGCTCCCTCCACGATGTGCATCTGTCTTCCTTTTTTATTTATTTATGTGTGTGTGTAGATAGATAGATAGATAGATAGATAGATAGATAGATAGATAGATAGATAGATAGATAGATAGATAGATAGATAGATATAGATATAGATATAGATATAGATATAGATATAGATATAGATATAGTGTGTGTGTGTGTGTGTGTGTGTGTGTGTGTATGTATGTATGTATGTATGTATGTATGTATGTATGTATGTATGTATGTATGGTATTCAGTATTTTCCCACATCATTATAGTTGTGCTTTTAAAGTTGTAGCAACGTTTCCGCAGAATCTCATCTGCCATCATCAGGCTTCTGTATTGTGTTCATCTTTACATACATACATACATACATACATACATACATACATACATACATACATACATATATATATATATATATATATATATATATATATATATATATATATATATATATATATATAAACATTGGAAGATTTTAGAGATTGATTTCCCCAAAGATGGCTGGACTCCCTTGCAGATTAAGTCGGCCTGTGAATGGATTTAGATTGTCTTAGGGTGGGGTGCTTTCTCCTGGCTGAGGGAGAACTTTCTATTAAATGTGTTTTTCTTTCTTTTCTTTTCTTTCTTTTTCTTTCTTTTCTCCTGTTTTTCTTCCTCCCTCCCTTCCTTCTTCTCATCTCTTTCCCTTCCCTCCTTCCTCCCATCTGTCCATCTCCTTCCTCCGCTCCTTCCTTGCATCTCTCCTTCCTTCCTTCCTCTCATCTCTCCTTCCTTTCCCACCTTCCTTCCATTTGTCCATCTCTCCTTCCTCCGCTCCTTCCTTCCATCTACCCTTTCTTCCTTCTTCTCATCTCTCTTTCCTTACCTCCTTCCTTCCATCTCTTCCTTCCTTCCTTCCTTCCTTCCTTCCTTCCTTCCTTCCTTCCTTCCTTCCTTCCTTCCTTCCTTCCTTCCTTCCTTCCTTCCTTCCTTCCTTCCTTCCTTTCTCTCTCTCTCTTTCCTCCCTCTCCTCCCTCCCTCCTTTCCTTTCCTTTCCTTTCCTTTCCTTTCCTTTCTTTTCCTCTCTTCTCCTCTCCTCTCCTCCCTTCCTTCCAGGGTGATGAAGGACCACCAGGTCCCTATGGCCCCCCAGGCGAACAGGTAAGAACGCAGGTGGTTCTTCTAGAGGGGAGGGTTGCCTATTACTGGGCCGCATTGCTTTCCATCTTGACTTTTGGCCAGTTCTCCCCTCGCAGCCCCCTCTCAAACTCTCACCTTCAAGCTGAACTTGGGGCCAAGAGCTTCCTGCTCTCGATGATGGTTTTCTTCACTTTGGTGTCTTACCTGCAACTTGTCTCCTTTTAGGGTCCCCCTGGGCAGAAGGGGTTTCCTGGCAAACCAGGCCCAGAAGGTTTAAAGGTAAGGAGGGCATCACCATGGGAGATTCAAATATGTTGCCAACAAATGTCACCCTTTTGGGTTTCCCAAGCTGTAAATCTAAAAGGTTGCATTTCACCCTCTCCTGGCCTTTGCATTCCCTTTCTTTCTTGAAAACTCCTTTTTTTCTTCTCTCTCTCTCTCTCCCTCTCTCCCTCCCTCCCTCCCCCTCTCTCTCTTGTCTGGAAATTACGACTCACCGTGGTTTCTGGGACAGAGAGAACCCTGCACATATTTTTGCAAACCACAGCAAATTTTTATGATTAGCCCGTTTCCCCCTTGCTTGTTCTTTTCTTTCAAAAATTGGTTAATTGTGTGATCGAGGGCAGCCTTCCTGGAGGGGGGAGAGAGAAAGAGAGAGGGAGAGAAAGAATGATAATAATAGAAAAATTGTGCAATTGAAAAAGTTGCTAAAAATGGCTGAAGTCCTCCCACCTCCTGCCTCCAAACACGCAATGCTTTAAAAAAAAAAAAAAGCCCACATTTTAACGGAGCTCTTTGGTGTGTATGTGTGAATTGAATCTGAAATTGTCACTTTCATTTCACACACAGTTCTTTTCTTCTTCTTCTTCTTCTTCTTCTTCTTCTTCTTCTTCTTCTTCTTCTTCTTCTTCTTCTTCTTCTTCTTCTTCTTCTTCTTCTTCTTCTCCTTCTCCTTCTCCTTCTCCTTCTCCTTCTCCTTCTCCTTCTCCTTCTCCTTCTCCTTCTCCTTCTCCTTCTCCTTCTCCTTCTCCTTCTGCCTCCTGGGCTTGCAGTATCCCTAAACCGAATAGGTTTCCTCTCTCTCTCCAGCTGGCCATTCTTTCAAAAGCTTTTTAATTTCTTTTTAATGCACTTTGGAAGCTGAGACATCTCAAAAGTTCACAGAGTAGCTTTTGCAATGCAGCGTCTGAGAGAAGGCAGCTGCTTCTGACCCAGACCTCTCTCTCTCTCTCTCTCTCATACACACACACACTTCCTCCTGTGCAGAAAATTGTGTGCAAAATTTTGCTTTTTGAATTTTCTTGGGCAGCCAAAGCTAGGTTTTCCTCTTGAAACCCTTTTCTCCATTTTCCGACGTTATGGTACAAAGATACTTTGGCCCAGCCTGAATCCAACCTGAATCTGATGCTGCATATTAAGCTCTTTCAAAGAATGCCTTTAGTGTCATTTGCGATCCATCCTAATCCAAGATCAGGAAAAGGGTTTTTCAATGAACAGACCCACAGAGTTGGAAGGGAAATTGGAGGTCTCCTAGTCCAACCCTGTACTAAAGCAAGAGACCCTATAACAACCCAGTCAAATGGCTGTCCGGTCTCTTCTTCAAAACCTGCAGTATTGGAGTACCCACAACTTCTAGAGGCAACTTCTGTTCCACTAGTTAATTGTTCTCACCATCAGGAAATAAGTTCTAGGTTGCTGCTCTCCTTGGTTAGTTTCCATCCGTTACTTCTTGTCCTGCCTTCAAGTGCTTTGGAGAATAAGTTGACCCTTTCTTTCTTGTGTTGGCCCCTTAGATATTGGAAGAATGCAGAATATGTCAAAATGCAGAATAACAGTGTTAGATGGGACCTTGGAGGTCTTCTAGTCTAGTCTAGCTCAAGTAGGAGATCCTTACCATTTCAGAAAAACGACTGTCCAGTCTCTGCTTGAAAGCCTCCAGTGATGGGGCATCCACAACTTCTGGAGGCAAGCAGTTCCACTGGTTAATTGTTCTCTCTCTCAGGAAATTCCTCCTTAGTTCTAGGTTGCTTCTCTCCTTGGTTAGTTTCCATCCGTTGCTTCTTGTCTTGCATTCCGGTGCTTTGGTAAATAGGTTGACTCCCTCTTCTTTGGGGCAGCCCCTCAAATACTGGAAGATTGCTATCATGTTAACCCTAGTCCTTTGTTTCGTTGTTCCAATATCGTGGAACAATTGAACAGTTTTTCAGTTCGGCAATTGCGGAACGATTCAGCGATTTTTCAATTGAACAGATGCAGAACGATTCGGTCATTTTTTAATTCAACATTTGTGGAACAATTCAGCATTTTTTTTCAGTGGATGATGGAGAAGATGTAACTTTGAAAAGAAAAAAAAAACCTATCACCCATCACCGTGGGAAGATGTTTTCCGCAGCTGAAGATAACTGAACGGCTAAAATTCCTATTTGTTCTGCTTACCCACTCTCTGCTAGGACGTGATCTGAGGTTAATCCGTTAATTAACAAGCTTGAAACGAGCTAAAATCATTTGCGTATGGTTTGCTCTCTGTCCTACTTCTTTACTTAGAGTCTTCCCCAACCCAGTCCTCTCCAGTTGGATTACATCTCCCATCATCCATTCAACGGCCTCCCTTAATTGGTTCTGCTGGGAGGTGTAGACCCAATGTTTGAAGAATACCATTTTGGAAAAACCAAGGAAGAAAAAGAAGAGAAATGAAAGAGGTGGGGAGAGATGAATGAAATAGACCTCTTGATGTTCCCCAGATGCATTGAACTGCAGCTCCCATAAATTCCAGGGAACGTGCTCCTGATGGGCTTTGTATTCCAAACATCACGAGTCTTTTGGTTTTCTCCGCCTCTACTGTCTTATGAGAAATCAAATCTTGGGAACGACGAATTTGACTTGAAATGAAGTTGGGCCAATTGGAAGTTGGGACAGATCAAGATTTCACACTCTCAGTTTTTCTACCTGTAGAATAGGTTGTTGTTGGTTGGTTGGTTGGTTGGTTTTTGAGTGAAGATTAAAGGGTTGAGATGTCCATTGCAAAAACACAAGGACTCTGTGTGACTGACTGTTCTCTGTTTGGTTGTAGGGTGAACCAGGAAACCGAGGACGCCTGGGAAAAATGGGTGACGAGGTAATCCCACATCAGATCTTTGTCCTTAGTGACACCTGCCAGCTGAAGGACTTGCTGAGATAACTTTGACTGCTGCTGGCATCTCTCTTTCTGGATTTGATGCCCTCCCCCCTTCGATAGAATAGCTGAAATTCCTATTTCAGAGATGTTTATATACCTGGATTACCAATGTTTAAGCTACGTAGAAGCAGAGATGGGAGGACGGCCACGTTAGAAAACATTATGATTATTTTCATCGCATTTCATAGTCCTGCATCTGAATAAAAGACTGAATGTCCCAAAGGTGCTTTTTTCAAGAGGCAACTGGACTTTCTTGGTTTCTCCTTGAAGACATTTTGCTTCTCCTCCTCCAAGAAGCTTCTTCAGCTCTGAGAAGTTCAGTTCCGAGAAGAACTGAAGAAGCTTCTTGGAGGAGAAGCAAAAACGTCTTCAAGGAAAAACCAAGAAAGTCCAGTTGCCTCTTGAAGAGTCACCTTTGGGACAATCTTGACCTGGGGATTGGGAACCCCAAAAGACATTTCCTTCAGCTGTTTATTGTTATGCCACGACCAACAATAATTTGCACCTAGTTTCTTCTCCTGATGCAATTTTGGCTGTGCTTAACACCCAAGCTCTGATTGTTCAAAGCTATTATTTCCTCCAAGGTTGGTTGGTTGGTTGGTTGGTTGGTTGGTTGGTTGGTTGGGTGGTTGGTTGGTTGGTTGGTTTTCTTATCCTTTGTCTATGGAGATTCTCAGTCATCCAGGTCATGGTTGTCCCAAAATATGTTTTTTCAAGAGGCAACTGGACTTCTTGTTTTTTTCCTTGAAGACGTTTAGCTTCTCATCCAAGAAGCTTCTTCAGTTCTTCTCAGAACTGAACTTCTCATGGTCAAGGAAGTCCAGCTGCCTCTTGAAAAAGCACCTTTGGGGTAACCATGACCTGGATGACTGAGAACCTCCATAGACCATGTGCCTGAATGATGCCAGATGGGCTCCACAATCCAGTTTCCGTGTTGGTCCCCATTCGGCATAGTTTTGGCAACTTAATTGTGCCGCACAATGCCCGATGAGATTCGACAGGAAGAACTCCTGATAACTTGGGAATAAGAAAGAATCAACGCTCATCTCCCTTGAAACATATCCCAAATCATCAAACTGACCGATGTGGTAGAACCTCAGGGCTTCCATATGTTTATCCCATTCCTGGACGACCACATGGGACAGCAATGGTGGCTTTGGCTCAACCAATCTTGGTCTCCTTAATTGTTGGCTAAGAGACCCACAAACTTTCCTGTGAAGCTTCTTTCCTTGGCAATCGTAGCTCTTTTACGGACTGCTTTTCCCCCCCTACAATGACGGTCTAATCTAGAGCCAGGCATGCACAGGGACCCTCAAAATCCCCTCCTCATGGACAGAAACATCGAGATGATATTTCTTTTCTTCTTCTTCTTCTGGAGCAGGAGAAATCCTTCAGATTAATGACTGAGGCAACATGTGCCTGTCAAGAGTCTTGGAATGGCTAAGACTCATTTTTGGATGCGGGCCCCCCCCTGTAACAGTAGAAGCCATGGCGCTTTTGACATCCTGGTTGCCATTTTGTATTGCCCATAATATAATGTCCACAAGAAAATGGTAATTGTCTTTCTCCGTGTCTTGCACAAACATCTGGAGAAGGTCCCGCAGAAATAGCCTTCTTTTCCTAGAGGCAAGGAAACAATCAGGAAAACTCCACACATTTCCGTAGGAAAATTGAGAAACTGAGCCTCCACCGAAGGTCTTTTAATTCCCTCCACCCTCTTCCCAGCCCCCCAAGTTTCTGTAGGGAAAGCAGGAAGGTCTGTCTTTCTTTAGCACTTATTCATTCGATGAATTCCATGATTTGGATTCAACGTAGCTAAACAGCCCAGGGCTAAATTCCACTCCGTTGGAGCCAGGTTGAGAATGTGAACTGGTGAGGGAACCCAGTTTGTTCGCGGGTTGTTTCTCCCCCCCCCTCTTAGCTACTCCAGACATAATCTGAACAGGAAACCGTGAGCCTCTATGAGATTGAAAGAAAATACAATGGGTCTTTTCACCCCCATTTGCCAGTGACCCCGTCCAGATGAGTCTTAAGCTCCCATATTTTTCCTCTGCTCATTTCTGTCTAGCCGTGGAAGACTTCCATCTCATTGCCAATTAGGTCATTAGCGAAAGAACGCTGTGCCAGCCATTGGGGAAAATTCCTTCCTCTTCTTCTCTTCTTCTGTCCCACTCCTCCCTCCAACACAACAGCCGGCTTGCTTTTAGCCATCCTGGAAGTTTGGAAAACATCCACACCCAGAGGCAATTTCCAAATAATTAGGGAAAGTTGCGTTCCAGTTTTGGGTCTGTTCTGCAGAGGTGCTCCACGAGAACCAAATGGAGTTCCATGGAAAATTCAGTGGGGTTGGGAGTTCAGAAATGGCAAGTTTTGCTGTCACTAAGATCTTTCCCCCTAACACTGGAGATTCCAGAATTTTCTTGCTATTAAACGACCAGGTTCTATGGTCTGAAAAAGTTTGCAAACTGCTGGGCGACAACATCAGGGGGCCTTGGTCCATTGAGGTCTGGGTGATATTCATTTTATAGAGGTTGGCCATCAATCAAGATTTTCTGCTATTCTAAGGAAGGGCATAATGAATAAATAGATGGATGGATGGATGGATGGATGGATGGATGGATAGATAGATAGATAGATAGATAGAGGTAAGTAGGTAGATAGGTAGATAGGTAGATAGCTAGATAGGCAGGCAAACAGGCAGGCAATTCTAAGGAAGGGCATAAAGAATAAATAGGCAGAATGAATGAATGAATGAATGAATGAATGAATAGATAGATAGTTAGAAAGATAGATAGATAGAGTGAGATGATAGATAGATAGATAGAAGGTTGGTTGAAAGAATAAATAGGCAGAATGAATGAATGAATGAATGAATGAATGAATGAATGAATGAATGAAAGAAGATAGATAGATAGATAGATAGATAGATAGATAGATAGAGAGATAGATAGAGAGATAGAGAGATAGGCAGGCAGGCAGGCAATTCTAAGGAAGGGCATAATGAATAAATAGGCAGAATGAATGAATGGATGAGTAGGTAGGTAGGCAGGTTGGCAGGCAGATAGGTAGAAAGATGGATGGATGGATAAAAAGATGGCTGGTAGGTAGGTAGATATATTTTTTTCTTAAAAATTCGGGGTAGCAGCTATTGAAAATCCTGACTTGTGTCTACCACAGTCCTGCTGGCATGAGCATCATTGCCTCTATGCCTCCAGGCTGTCTCCTTGTTTTTATTGTTGGAGATGCTTGGCAGCGGCTAGGCTGAATTGCAGGATCTCCAGCCCCAACCTTCTTCTTGATCATCATACCAGAGTCTGGTCTTCACAGCCCTCAATCGAAGACGATTTTCTGCTTTGGGGTGTGTGTCAGAAACTCATCCTGTTGTGCCTGTCTCTCTCTCTCTCTCTCCCGCCCCGGCGTTTTGCAAGCTGGGAGGCAACAGGAGGAAAAGGCCGTGGAGGGAAATCCTAAATGTTAGCGCTCTCTCTGACCTTCACGTCATGGGGGTTGTCTGTAATTTGTTCCTGCACTGGAGTCCTTTGTTAAGCCTTGGGCTTCAAAGGCCCACGGGCCAGTTTTTCAAACAGAGAACAGCTGCTGTTTGTGCTGGGGAGGCCCAGCCTGTGAGAAAAGAAGGCCTACTGGGAGTTTGCAGAGGATGCTGGTCTTATTTAGCCAGCAAGGAGAACTCTTCCTTTTTGTCTGATGCTTTCAAGTGGTGGCTCAGTGGCTAAGACGCTGAGCTTGTCCATCAGAAAGGTCGGCAGTTCGGCGGTTCGAATCCCTCGCGCCGCATCACGGAGTGAGCTCCCGTTCCTTGTCCCAGCTTCTGCCAAGCTAGCCGTTCGAAAGCATGTAAACAAATGCAAGTAGAAAAATAGGCACCCCTTTGGGGGGAAGGGAACAGCGTTCCATGCACCTTCTTTGGCATTTCGTTTTGCCGGCCATGTGACCACAGAGATGTCTTCAGACAGCATTGGCTCTCCGGCTTTGTATTGGAAATGAGGACCACCCCCTAGAATATGTGCAGGGGGAATCTTTACCTTTACCTTAAAGCAAATGAATTCAGCCCTTTTTCTCTCTCTTTCCAGGGTCTGATGGGGTTCATCGGTCCAATCGGGGAACCCGGCAGTGTTGGGGACAAGGTACAAAGGACAGTGAGATGGTTGTAGAACCAGCATTAAGCTGAGGAGACCCTTCTACTAAGAGCCATCAAGTTTTTTGGGGCTATGAGCTACCCCAAGTCCCAAAACGATTCCTTCAAGTTCTGATGGCCAGCTTTTGTTCAGAACTTCAATATCCTGTGCTGAATCCTTTCCTGGGATCATGAGGCAGATGAATTGGGCCACCCTGAGATCCTCAGAAAAGATTTGATTGCTTCAAGAGTTACAGAGATGCTTGCTATGCTTGCAACTCAAACGACGTTTCTCAATGGTTTCGGTCCTAATATTTACACACTTTGGGCACCATTCCCCCTCCACTGTTCTTGTCCTTGTAACCATCCCATAATAAGCGAGCTTGAGAAATTACAGTTGGCCCAATTGGCTTCAAGCAAGCAGCGCTGAAGGGAGGGCTGGTGGGCCACCCAACATGACTTTTCTGCAAGGCTGGGGCACCTATTTTGTGGATGGAATGGTTGACTTCTGCTTCTCTGTCTCTTAGGGAGACCGGGGCACAGTTGGATCACCTGGGCCAATAGGCATCAAGGGGCCGATGGTAAGGAGTAAGTCTGCATTCTCTCACTCCTCCTCTGTCTTGAGAAGTGGCCTCCTGTGTTCTCACTACTAACTAGATGGCATTGACTACATATTCTACACAGTGGCTGCTCCTCCTCTTCTTCTTCCTCCTCCTCCTCTTCCTCTCCCTTTCCTCTTCCTCTTCCACCTCCTCCTCTTCCTCTCCTCCTCCTCCACCTCTACACAGTGCCTACACAGTGGCTCCTCCTCCTCTCTTCTTCTCCTCCTCCTCCTCCTCCTCCTCTTCTTCCTCTCCCTTCTCCTCTTCCTCTTCCACCTCCTCCTCTTCCTCTCCTCCTCCTTTTCCTCTTCCTCTTCCTCCCTCTTCTTCCTCCTCCCCTTTTCTCTCTCCTCTTCCTCCTCCTCTTCCTCCTCCTTCTTCTCTTCTCTTCCTCTTCCTCTCCTCCTCTTCCTTCCTCCTCCTCCTCCTCCTCCTCCTCCCACCTCCACCCCTTCTTCTCTTCCTCCTCCTCCTCTTCATCTTCCTCCTCCTCCTCTCCCCCCTTTTTCTTTTTCCTTTGTGGTCAATCAGGGAGCTTGACCTAAAGTCAAATTACCATAACTTCACAATCATGTCCTCCAAGCAGGATTAAGCCCCTACTCAGTCATAGCAGCTTCCCCGACCCTGAGAAAACAGTGTTTCTCTTTGATTAGGGCCACCTTTGAAGTTTCTCTATGGGCTATTTTAAGGTCATTAACCATGAATGGCCACCTCCTACTGCCTGGCTTTCTGTGAGGGGGTCAGAAATGTGTGGGTTCCTCCATAGAAAAACAAGGAAAGACCCCCAGGGCACAATCAGAAAACACAATCTATCTTGAAGGTTACATCACCCAAACCTAAGATTAGCACTTTAAAGAGATGTAGGCCAAATGTTTGCAATTTTTTCCCCCGTCCCCCTTTGCCATCAACCCTACAGAAACCAGACTGGGATGAATTAACCATGCAATAGATTAGGAACCTGATAGTCTCAAGGCTCTTTTAAAAACACTGTATCTCAAAAGCGAACCTTAAATTTTCTGGCGTTTTATTGCCAAAATGTTCAGGATCCTTTCCACGGCAAATTTAATGCTTCTACCTACAGAATCCACTGTGTGTGGGGCTGGTAATCTGTTTCTCATTATCTGGGTGAAGAGGTTACTTTGGCTAAATTTGCAGTAAGAAAGGTGATCCTTTTCATTGACTTCGCTTTGATGTTGCAGGGTCACCCCGGAATATCAGGAGAAGTTGGGGATCCTGGCCTCCCCGGACCACCAGTAAGTGCCATCATTTTTTCCTTGCAAGAACTTCTTCTCATGCTGTTTTTGATACTCATGAATTTTGTTTGGATTAAGATAGAAAATTCTGCCAGGTATAATTTGGAGCAAACTCAGCTTATGAATTATTGCCATCAAACCGTATAAAAGAGTTGGAAGTTCCCCCCTCCCCCCAAGAAAGAAATATTTTAGGGAATAATATTAAGAGGTACGGTATTATACTGTATTTCCCCAAAGGAGAAATGCTCCAGCCTTTCTTAACAGCTTCAAGTAGAAGCCTCAAGTCTTTAGAGATGGATATTTTGTACCAATAAATAAGAAAGACTGGGTCAATCTATTCATACACAAAACTCCTTCAGCCACAGCTCCCACAACTGATGAGTTTAAGAATTTACACACACACACACACCCCAATTCTAAGGATGGGACAGGACCTTTAGGACATAATAGGGTTAACCCATCACCATGGAAATAGTAAAAGACACAAGGCTCACTGCATTGCACAACCCCCCTGGAGCATCTCAAATACAAAACCCCAGAAACCCATAAAGATCCATTCGCTCATTCAGCCATTTTGTCATCCGTCCCAGAAACATTTGCTACTGTCACTGAAGTTTCTGGAAACCATATAAACCTTCTTTCCTTGCAGTCAGTCAGCCTCCATTTTATTTCCAGCGCCTTTCTCCCGGCTTGAAACTGACTGGATTTTTCTTCCCACAAAAATTTTAAAAAAATGTTGATTAAGGAAAATGCCCAATGTATTTCCCTAAAGGTTTGTTCAGTTTCTTTTGACTCTACCAAGCAGAGGTTACCTCTGAATGAACTTCACCTGAAAAAATTCCATCTCACAAGACCTGATGGTGAGTCCCAACGTATCTGAGAATCTTGTTTCATCATTTTCAAGGGGTCCCCAGGAGTTCGTGGCTCCCCAGGGATAAGAGGACCTAAAGGCCGGCGGGTAAGTGAAATTTACTATATTTTCTGGAGAATTTAGAGCAGAAGCAACAAATTTCTAGGATTGTTGATTAGACAGCCATCAACGAACTTAAAAGGCACAGCACAGCTTTGTAGCTCTGAACGCTTCCTTTTAGCTCTCTTTTATTTTCCAAGCCTGAGTAGGAGGTGACAACTGCAGCTTCAAATGACCCACAATAAAATCCATGAAAGGGATAAAATCATGATTTTTCCAGCTGCAGGAGTTGCTTCTGTTGTGCAGATCTTTTCATGTTTTGCTATGGCCTTCTAGACGTTGAAACCCACTGCTGGAAGCTCCATATTTCATTCAACACGAATCTAGACACATTAATGAAGAAACGTGGGTTGGGCTAGAGGGAAACAACCATTGGTTGGGCTTAAAACACGCTTCCTGCCAAGCTGGTTGAAAAAAGATTGGTTGGATGAGATTCTTCTGGACAAGTTATTGATTGATGGATGGGTCTTTTGCACAGCCAGTTGTCTTATTTCTTAGTTATTTTTCAGGAAAGGAAGATGCCCAATTCTTTCTTCCTACTAACAGAGCATTGAATAGTTGGGGACTTTCCTCTCCTACTCCCTGTGGCAGGAGTAAACTATTTTGGAGGAATGAGTGACGGAGAGGAACCCGGGTCTGTCCAGAAGGGATTCGTGGAAAAATATTCTTCTGCAATTCTTCCGGAGCCAAAATAATCTCTGTCAATGACGCTTACATCTCCAATATTTTGCACCACAAAGAGCTAACGGAGCCAGAAGGAAGCTTCTCTTTGGCTCCTGTTTTCTCTCTCTTTCCCCTTCTCTTTTTCACAATTTTTTTCCCTCGCAGTGCCAAGTCTGTATTTCCAGCAGCAACTTCACTGCAACTGCGGTTTTTTCCCCGGCAACGTCTCTGCCAAACATTCTCCACTGCGTACAGCTCCTGTGCTTGGCTTCCCTTCCAGGAGATCTGGGATGAAACGCTCTGGGGACGGAGCCTGGCGCCGGTGGCAACGTTTTCCAGCTTGCCCTCAACCCAAAAGTTTTGGAAAGTTGGCTTTCCTAAGGTGAAAATCAGACCCAGCAGGGGGGTCTCCTTTGGGGCAGGAGAAAGAGTTGGATTCCAAACAAGCACAATATTCTGTATCCCGGATCCTCAACTCTGCTGTGATCTACAGGAGACCAAGAATGTTGAAGACCTTCACAATTCAGGGAAGACCTTTAAGAATCTGAATGGAGGCCAGGCAACTTGCCTATAGCCAAACTCCAGATACCACAGTCTTTACATGGGCTTCAATTAATGACCTATTATTTTGAGGAATTAGACCACAAAGGAGGCTGAGCGCTGAAGAATTGATGCTTTCCAGTTGTGGTGTTGGAGAAGACTTGTGAGAGTCTCTTGGACTGTGAGGAGACCCGATCAGTCAGTCCTGAACGAAATCAATCCCGACTGTTCTTTGGAAGGACAGATCCTGAAGCTGAAGTTCACATACTTTGGCCACCAAATGAGAAGAGAGAACTCCTTGGGGGAAACTGATGGTGGGAAAGGCAGAAGGCAAAAGGAGAAGGGGACTGTGATGACCTGGGGCATGGCACAAAGGCAACACAGTCAGATAATCAGTAGGAGTCCCTTTATTAGCTTCAACTTTGCCTCCAATGTCCTGGTTATCTTCTGGCTGGAGGAAAACTCTCCCAGGAACAGCCTTTGGCTGCAGAGAATCAAGTCCAAAACATGGTCAACAAAAACTGTAACTATAAGTCCAATCAAGGCAAAATGAGGTAATTAGTTTGGCAGGGCAGGAGAAGGAATTCCAGACTTGAAGGCACGGCCATAATTCAACCCGGTTGGGAGGATGCCAGGAACGCAGATAACCAAAGTCAACACAAGATAAACTCACGTTTGTTCCCAACAGATGCCACACTTAGCTTGCATCTCTTTTAAACTCTTAATCCCAGGTGTGGCTAATGAAGGGAATCAGGGCCCTTTCCTCCCCTGTAAGCCAGGCAACCCACATTGCTCTCTCCTCTGTTCCACCCTGCGTGCCCTAGAATGAAGAGGAGTGGGCCTGGGTCTTCCTCTGAACTCCCTCTCCCTTGTTCTACCTCTTTCCTGCTCTGCCCAGCCAGACTTTGCCCTTCCCCAGTTTCCTCCACAGCCAAGGAAGCCATTCTCTTGCTCCCTGGCAGCTGTTCATCTTCCTCTTCGGATTCAGACTACGACGGGCATGACAGGGACATCAGAGGATGAGATGGTTACATAGGGTCATCAAGGCAATAAACATCAATTTGGGCAAAGTTCGGGAGACTTTGGAAGACAAGAGAGCCTGGCCGTGAAGAGTCAGACATAACTTAGTGACTGAACAACTGCCACAAAAACAACACTGATAATTCTGAAGGAAAGAATTGGAAGCCTTCCTCCATCGTCCCCAATTCCCCATCAAAAACTGGGGTCTTCTTTTCAATTTTGGAATATCAAATTGAGTTCCTCTGGATGGCTCTCTCTTCCTGGGTTGTGGAGAGCTTTCATTCCACATTCATTCTTGATTTGAGTGCATTGTTTTAAGAACTTGGATCTGCTGAATAGTTACAGGAGACCTATTAAGCCTCACCAAATGCTCTTACATCTCACGGAGACATTCTCTGCTGTTTTGGGGAGACGAAAGATGGAGATAACTTCTCCCCTCCAAGTGATACTATAGGGCACTGCACGTCAGAACAACTAGACACAAGGACCGTTTCCATTCCCCCCCCTGCCCCCAATGCCATCACTCTGCTAAACAACCAATTCCAACACTGTCAAACAATCTAAAAAGGCAGTATTGCCATCATTATTCTCATCTTCCCTATTACCTATCCCCTACACCTATATATTACTTATAGCTATACCAAACTATAACTTTGTTGCTTATCACTATTGTTATATGTACATTGAGAGCTTACGCATTGGAAACAAATTCCTTGTGTGTCTAATCACATTCGGCCAGTAAAGAATTCTATTCTGTTCTGTTCTATTCCAATTTCTATTCCAATTTCTATTCCAATTTCTATTCCAATTTCTATTCTATTCTATTCTATTCTATTCCAATTTCTATTCTATTCTATTCTATTCTATTCTATTCTATTCTATTCCAATTTCTATTCTATTCCAATTTCTATTCTATTCTATTCTATTCTATTCTATTCTATTCTATTCTATTCATTCTATTCTATTCTATTCTATTCCAATTTCTATTCTATTCTATTCTATTCTATTCTATTCTATTCTATCCTATCCTATCCTATCCTATCCTATCCCATCCCATCCCATTCCATTCCATTCCATCCCATCCCATCCCATTCTATTCTATTCTATTCTATTCTATTCCATTCTATTCTATTCTATTCTATTCCATGCCATTCCATGCCATTCCATGCCAATTTCTATCCTGTGCTATCCTATCCTATTCTTATTCTTATTCTGTGTTCCGTTCTCTTTTCTATTCTGTTCCATTCTGTTTCTATTATTTCTTCTGCCACGAGAGTTTCTTGGATTGCTGCATTGTCCACGGACCATGAAGGATTTATTTATGGCTTTCCATGTCAGTGAAAAACAGCCAAATGGTGAACTTTTTCCAATCCCTGTTCTTTTCTGGAAATAGGGTTCCCCTACAGATCAGCCCCGAACTTCGGGGTAATACGGAAAAAAATTAAAGTTCTCCTCCTTTGAAGTCCCCTTCCACATTTCCCACAAGTCCCTGTGTCCTTCTGGGCATTGTGGGTAACCAAGATGGCAGGAGGCGAGCTGGCACCAGACCGCTTGAGATCATTCCGATCTATTCTGCTCTTGAATTTCTACTTAACTGTCACACTGGAGGAGAAAAGAATTGCTCAAGTTTCCCCCCCTTCCAATGGACACCCAAACAGCTCTCTTGGTCCCACCCTTTTGTAATTATCTCATGAGAACGAGTCCCTAATTTTATTGACATTCTCTCCCCTCCTCTCCTCTTTTTGGTTTTGTTAAGTTTCTGAGGAAAGAAGCCCCTGGCTATAATTTTAGATGCCACAGCTCTCTGCCTGCCCTCTGTGTCTGATCTCACATCCAAAAACATAATTCAAGGCAGAATGGAAAGCTGTTCCTTTCTCTTTCTCTCTTCTCTCTTCTCTCCTCTCTCTTTCTCTCCCCTCTCTCTTTTCTCTCTCCTCTTTTCTCTCCCTCTCTTCTCTCTCTCTCTTTCCCTTGTCTCTCTGTTCTCTCTCTTCTCTCTCTCTCCTCTTTCTCTCTCTCTCTCTCTCTCTCTCTCTCCCTCTCTCTCTCCCCTCTTTCCCTTCTCTCTCCTTCTCTCTCTCTCCCTCCCTCTCTCTCTCTTTCTCCCTTGTCTCTGTCTTCTCTCTTCTCTGTCTCTTCTCTCTCTTTCTCCCCTCTCTCTCTCTCTCTCTCTCTCTCCTCTCTTCTCTCTCCCTCTCTCTTTCCCTTCTCTCTCCCTTCTCTCTCTCTTTCTCCCCTCCCTCTTCTCTCTCTCTTTCTCTCTCTCTCTCCTTCTCTCTCTCTCCCCCCCACTCTCTCTCGTTTTCTTTCGCCACTGCCTTTGTCACAACTGATCTCACGTTGTGCTGTTTCGGAGCCCTTTCAAAGGCAAGGGGATGACTCAGATTCTGGTTCACATTCAGAAGCCCCAGTGTGATTTACGAGGGTCTCAAATTTAGCAATTATAGTGTTGGAATGGAAAAGAACTCCATGTCGACTTCTGGGGGGTGGTGAGTGTGGAGAAAACACCCAAACCCCAAACTAAAAACAGACATTTTAAAATGACTCTTCTCTCCCGTGACAAAGACGGAACTTGCTTCTCGTTGGGTCTGCATCCTATTTCTTGCATGTTTGCACCAGAGAGGGATGTTTGTTTGTTCGGTCCTTTGCAAATTGTCGTTCGTAATGAGACCCTGATTTTCCTTTCCTTTCCTTTTTTTTCTTTTTTTGGTGCAATGATTTTAATCCACCCCCCCCGATTAATCCTCACCACATGCGGAAGATCGCACATCCTTCAACACGAGGCCTTGGCTGACACGGTGTGGCCTCAGCACAATTCAACCCATGTGCTCTGGAAAATGTCGCCCAGTTCTTGCAGGATCCGGTTCCCTTGCTGGATAGAAACCTGGCTGGCAGGATAAGGAACCTGTCAAAAGTGACAGTAATCAGATAAGCTGAAGACATGCCTGGAATCTGGAGAGCTTCTTCTTGTTACTTTGTGCCTTTGGGACCACGGGGAAGGCAGGGTGAAGAAGAAACCATTTGCTGCGAGTTGCTTCTGATAGAAAGAGTTGTGGCCCGCCTGTAAGCAGGAATGGGGTTCTCGGGGTTCACAGGGGTTCGGGAGGGACTCTGTGCAGTTCAGAGAACTCCCAAATTCCACACACCCCACCCATCCCCTCCCAGGAGTCCCCATGCAGCCTGTTTTGGGTGCAGGTAAGTGCAGGGTGCATGTGGAGACGCAAGGAAGGTGAAAAATGGGCCTCCTGAAAGTTCAGGAAGGCTGGAAATGGGCCCGTTTCTGGTTTCCAGGGAGCCTCCGGAGTCTGGGGAGGCTGTTTTCACCCTCCCGGAGGCTCGAGAAAAGCCTCAGGAGCCCGGGGAGGATGAAAATGCCCCTGCATCATGCAAGAGGCTGCCACTCCCACCATAGCCGCAGCCACCCAGCAACCGGTAGAGAACCCCTGGCTAAAAATTTTGAAGCCCATCCCTGCCTGCAAGGCATCCATTTCCTCTTCTGGACGGGTTGATTCCCAACGGATTGATCGACATGCCATCCAAGGAGGGCCATCTCTTAGTGCCCACTGTGATAGGACTTCTCCTGGAGGATCTGTCCCCAACTTGGTCCTTCTGCTCTTCTAAGGGTGACCCTTTTCCTACTGTCATAAAACCCATCTGCCTTGCTCCAGGCCACCTCTTCTTCTATATCTTCAACTTTTCCCCTGCATTAAGGGAGCTCTTGCTTATAATTTTACGTATATGATATTCCCGCAGTTGAGTTCTTGACTGAATGAAGAACTACTGGATATCGAGGAGGAAATCGGAAGGAAATGATGAGATGAGAGGCAGTAGGCTTCTGTCCATCAAAATGGACCTGCGAGTCAGAGTTTCGCTTGTTTTAGCAGACTGGTCTTCTTCTCCTGTGTCCTAAACCATGTCTCTCTCTCACCCTTCAGCAAACTTGGTCACACATTGATGTTCAGATTATGGTTTGACTCCAAACTTAAACCTGGTCTACAAAACTTGGTTCTGTTTCCTCCTTCGCTCCCGACCAATATGTACATTAATAGTTTGCCCGGTTCTGAAAGCTTGTTGAGATGCCTTCTCCCATCTGGGAGGAAGATCCTGTCTCAGAAACGTTCCAATGGAGAAGTTCAGAAGTTCTTCAAACAATAACTGATACCTCCAGATTTCCTTTTCTTTGGGTAGCCTCGTGGCTAAACATTTAGACTTCTGGGTGTCTGGATTCAAAGCCATTCTTGACCAGGATGATGGACTGCTTCTCCTTCACACCTCACATAGATAAGAAGGGAACCTTCAGCTTCCAACATGGAAGCGGAGGATAGAAGTGGAATACTAAACGAATACATAGAGGGAAAAATGGGGACTGTAGGTACCTTTGAAACGGGACCTCCAAATTCAGTGACAGAAATTCCAATATCAAATAGGAGGATTAAAGTTCTGCTGGGCTTCAGATAAGCTCTAAAATGTGGCAGCATTCTAGACCCACTCAAAATGGGGAAAGAGGTGAAAATTCCCCTCCTCCGCTTGAGTGACGCTGAACAGACATTGCGCTGCAGCCAAATGAAAATATACATTAACAATGGCTTATTAACAACCTGGATTAGATTTCTAGCATCAGAGAGGTACCTATCGTTAAAAAGATAAAGGTTCCCCTTGCACATATGTGCGAGTGGGTTTCTGGCTCTAGGGGGCGGTGCTCATCTCCATTACAAAGCCGAAGAGCCAGCGCTATCTGAAGACGTCTCTGTGGTCATGTGGCCGGCAGGACTAAACACTGAAGGCGCACGGAACGCTGTTCACCTTCCCACCAAAGGGGTCCCTATTTTTCTACTTGCATTTCTTACGTGCTTTTGAACTGCTAGATTGGCAGAAGCTGCTGGGACAAGTAACGGGAGCTCACTCTGTTATACGGTGCTAGGGATTCGAACCGCCGAACTGCCAACCTTTCTGATCAACAAGCTCAGCGTCTTAGCCACTGAGCCACCGCTTCCCTATGGCAGCATCCTAGACCCACTCAAAATGGGAAAAGAGGTGAAAATCTTCCCTTGAATGATGCTGGAGAATCATTGCACTGCAGCCAAATGAAAATACACATTAACAATGGCTTATTAACAACCTGGATTAGATTTCTAGTTTCAGAGAGGTACCTATCATTAGACCTTCTTTGATCTCCCCCCCCTCTTCTGGCATGTAAAGGGTGTGTTTACCTTTGTGACCTGGGTGTGCTTTTTTTCCATCTCTCCAAGGGCGCTCGAGGTCCTGATGGAATGCCAGGTGAAGCAGGGGCCCAAGGTCCAAAGGTGAGTCATGTTCCCCCTTCCCCCAATCAAAAATGCGAAGTCATTCTTGGACATCTGACGTAGTTGGCCCATAGTTGCATTGCTGGAATGCAGAGACTGGACCTTTTCCATGATTCTGTGCCAGGTTACAGGAGTAACAGATGGGAAGCATGAATGTCAAATGTCTTTGCTACTCCCGCCATTCTGTGTCTGATGATTTGATTCTGTTGCAAGAAATGGGCCTGGCTAGTCTAGGGAAGAGAAGGACCAGGGAAGACAGGATAGCAGTGTTCCAATATTTGAGGGGCTGCCACAGAGAGGAGGGGACCGACCTATTTTCCAAAGGGCCAGAAAGCCAGACAAAGAACAATGGATGAAACTGATCAAGGAGAGATTCAACCTGGAAATAAGGAGGAATTTTCGGACAGGGAGAGCAATCAACCAATGGAAGAGAAGGGGGTCTTCAGAAGTTGTGGCGGCTTCATCACTGGAGGCTTTGAAGAAGAGACTGGACTGCCATCTGACAGAAATGGTGTAGGGTCTCCTGCTTGGGCAGGGGGTTGGACTAGATGACCTACAAGGTCCCTGTTATTCTGTATTCTCCTGAGACAAAATAGTGGGCAAAATAGTGGGCAAAATAGCTCATGTTTCATTCAGATTTGAATTACTGTTATCAAGTGCTGTGGAAATCGGGAGGTTCAAATGGATATAAAGATTTATTGCAAGCTAAAGCTCTGTACAAGAATCCGAACTACTAATAGTCAAAGGAAATTAGCAGGAGTTAAAAAAAGGAATTCAAGGTGGGCTGGACTTAGATCTCTTGTGGGCACGCAAGGACTCATGACTGATGACACGTTCAACCCCTCCATCAGGCTTAGACTTACAGTCATCATCAGATCAGAGTCTCCAAATCCATTCAGAGAAATCCAATTCAAGGAAGAATCAATTTGATTTGGAAAGTTTGGGGATTTGATTGAGCTTCCTTGATAAGACATAGAACATAGAATCCTAGGGCTGGAAGAGACTTCAAAGGTCTTCTAGTCCAACCCCTCTGCTCATGGCAGGAGACTTTATCCCATCTTGGTCAAATGGTTGTCCAGTCTATTTTTGAAAGCCTCCAGTGATGGAGCACCAAGGATGGATCTCGGAATCAATGTGCTACAAAAGCCCCATGAAACAGGAATCCCATCCATGACACTTCTACAAAACATAGAGAGTTCGGAAGTCATTCTTCCTTGCCAAACACATAGGCTGAGATTTAGTATTTCCTTCCACACAGACTGAGCACAGACAGAGCCCATGTTCTCAGCATAGTTTTCCATTTCTCTACATGGACCATTAGGGAGAAAACTGGCTCAAAACCCCTCTCCATGATGCTCTAGTTTGTTGCATACGGGATTTTTAAATTTTTGCAAGGAGGCAAGGCAAGAAAGAGGGTTCTGGATATTAAATTTGTCCTTTAGGGTCTGGTCAACTGGGAGGATTCCACCACATGTTTCTTTCTTAGTTGTAGAATGGATTTTCTCTCTGCTCTTTGGGAGACAAAGACATAGGGCTTGTAAGGTGTAAATGGCCATATGGAAAAAGTGAAGAAAAATGAACCTTTGTTGCATGTTTTTTTAAAAAATAAAACTCTCCCTTTTGTTATGATCTGGTTAACAGGGCCTCCCAGGTAATCCAGGTAAACCAGGACTGGACGGTCAAGAGGTACATTCAGTATTTTTTTAAAGCAATCTAAAAGTGGTCGAGATGTTGATGATATCACTGCAGGACTCGCTCTGATCTTCCCCCTGAATTCAAGTCTTTATGTTTGTAGGGAAAGATCGGCGAAATGGGAGAAACCGGATCTCGTGGCTTCCCTGTAAGTCCATCCTTTGTCTTGCTTCATAACATAATTAATACCCCGTTTCCCCGAAAATACAACCAACCCTGAAAGTAAGTCCTAGCTTGATTTTTTACACGTGTGCACAATATAAGCCCTACCCCCCCCAAAATAAGCCCTAATTAAGATCCTGCCCATTCCAGAGTCGACAGGTAAAAATTAAACTAGGGTGGGAATGGGAGGGTGGAGCCGCCCTACTACTTACCTTTGAACAATTGTAGCCAGGCCTCGCACACCTTGACACCTGCCTCACTGACCCATTTTTCCTGCAGCTGGCAAGTCTGGCAAGGCTTTCCTAAAGGCTTCTGTAGCTGGTAACCAAGCTCTGGATCGATCCAGAGCTCTGTTATCGGCTTGCAGAGGCCTTCAGGAAAGTCTTGCCGGCCACAGAAGAAGTTCCTGAAGGCCTCTGACAGCAAAAAGGAGGGCGATGCACGCAAGTGAGGTTAGTCAGTGGATTGCACCCCTTGAAAATAAGACCTGGTGCCTTTTTTGGTGGCAGTATATATAAGACCGGGTCTTATTTTCGGGGAAACACGACATTTTATCAGAGACAGTAGTGGAGAGAATCCATATGAGCTTATTTCCACCATTTATGGACTTTGATCCAGGCTAGTAAAGTTGAATTAGGGAGGTTTCTCCCCACCTTCCTTGAGTTGCCATTTTTTTATTTTTTTTCCTTCTTCTTTCTTTTCTTCCCTTGGGTCGATTTCTGATTTTCACCCTCATTGAAAAGCTTCTTTCATCCCACTTCTGTATTACTTTGGAATTTTTTTTTCTTTTAAAGTTCTCATTAAATTTGGTGCCCTTTCCTCCCATCAGTTTTGCTTTATGCGCAAAAGATTTCAAAAGCAAATTTCCCTGCTGATATAATTAACTTTCATGCATTATTTGCAATTATAGTGGTGGCTTTGAAAAGTAATTCTTTTTTTTTTTTTTAACCTCCCCTCTGCTCGGTTATAAAGATGAATTACTTAATATGGAGAAGTGGAAAACTTGAAGGGCAAATTACATTTATGAGAGAAGTTGCATCTCGTTTAGAGCTTGGTCTCTTCATTGGCTGGTTTCATTGTAGGGCATCCAAGGACCTTCTGGACCCCAAGGAGCAAAAGGGCCTCCTGGAGACTTGGCAAGTACCACAAATGAACCTCTACTTTTGTTTCCACTCCTGTCCACTCTTCAACCCCACTCTTGATTATTCCTATATGAGCAGCTTGGGGAGAAGCCATGTAGAAGAACTTGAGAAATCATCTTCAAAGGAACCTCAGCACTGTTGCATTTCTTTCTGCTTGGTCCCTTCCCTTAGCATTTTGGCCAAAATGAGGTCTTCTCTGAAGACCTTCTCTGAAAGACAAGAAGAGGTCTTCTCTGAAGAAGATGCATTTCTTTCTGCTTGGTCCATTTCCTTAACATTTTGGCCAACATGAGGTCTTCTCTGAAGATGCCAGAAGATTCCCTTAACATTTTGGCCAACATGAGGTCTTCTCTGAAGATGCCAGAAGATTCCCTTAACATTTTGGCCAACATGAGATCTTCTCTGAAGACCTTATCTGAAGATGAGAAGAGATCTTCCCTGAAGAAGATGCATTTCTTTCTGCTTGGTCCATTCCCTTAACATTGTGGCCAAAATGAGGTCTTCTCTTGAACCCAGCATTTACATTTGATTTAATTTGATGAAAAACAATGAAGGAAATGCAGTTTCCTTACGATCAACAGAAATTGGCCATTTGATTGAAAACTTTGGAGGCAGAAGTCAGAAATGATTCTGTGTTATATTGAATCTCCAGGCCATTTGTGTCTATCACTCCACCAACTCATCCATCACGTACATTTAAGATTCTGGTCTGCTTCAGCAGAAGGCTTTGTATGTTCTTAACTTTGGGTGCCTGTCTTTTCAGGGACCCCAAGGCTCGCCAGGCCCACCAGGAATTTTGGGAGAAATTGGACATAAGGTAGGATATGATCTCCACCTCCTTCTCATTTTCCTACCGTTTCCTGGAATTTCCTGGAATCCACCCTGCTTTTGGGAATCCCCAAAACACGGAACTGAAGGAGATGCACCCTGTGTTAGAAAGTCATGGGGGAGGGCTGTTGAGGTAATTCCCCGTTAGGAGAATGAGCGCATACAGGGAGACGTATTTGAGAGTAGTGTTTGAATAATACACATACAGCGCACAGATACACTGTACAGTAAATGTAGGTTTTTTACTTCCAGACAGTTTAAGCAAAGTTCAAGATAAGCAGTCCAAAAGTCATTCACAGGTAAATCAGTCAGTTTTTTCAATCCAGGGATAATCCAAATATCAAAGTCTAGTGTGAAAAAACAGTTCAGTATCAGACTTACATTAAATCCAGTAATATCAGTCAATTAGAAGAAATGGAGGAACGGCAATACTTTCCAACAGAAGGAAACAGAGACAGAGACACGCTCTCTTCTGAGATTAAGACTAAAACAACCCAGGTTTCTGGCTCCATTTTATGGCCGTTTGAGAAACCACACCCAACTACAGTTTTGCATTTTCTTAAAGATACAGTTTTAAAATGTTTATCCTGGTTTATATATTTCTAACCCAAATAGCTGTTAGGTGACTCATATTCCTAACAAGGGCACAAGATGGTTGATATCAAGAACAGAAGACTTGACAGTTTTGTTATTCTGGAAATGAATGATTTGCTATCTATCTCTTTTTCTCTGGGTAAAAAAAGAAGCAACCTCATTGCTCCTTTCCAACATGTTCTGGGTTGGGTATTCTTCTATATTTATCTTTTCCCCCTCCTCCTTCAGGGACCTCCTGGCGAAGCCGGACAGCGAGGACTTCCGGGAGAACCTGGCATGAAGGTAAAGGAGAGAGAACTTCCTTTCTCTTTAGATGACCAAGACTCTTGCCTCGGTTATGCCAGCTGACACTGGATAGGTTGTGGTTGATGACCAAGGTCATGGCGGTATGAAGGCAGAGGAAGCGGTTTCAGCTTCATTTATGAGCCAAGATCTGATCCAAGAATTTGATCCTTTTTTGAGATATAGCAATAGCACTTGCACTTATATACCACTTCACAGTGCTTTACAGCCCTCTCTAAGAGGTTTACGGCGTCAGCCTTTTGCCCCAAACAATCTGAGTCCTCATTTTATGCACCCCGGAAGGATGGAAGGCCAAGTCAACCTTGAGGCTGGTGGGATTCGATCTGCCAAATTGCAGACAGCAGCAGAAGTAGCCTACAGTACTGCACTCTAACCACTGCGCCACCATGGCTTATAGATAGATAGATAGATAGATAGATAGATAGATAGATAGATAGATAGATAGATAGATAGATGGATGGATGGATGGATGGATGGATGGATGGATGGATGGATGGATGGATACAGATGTTAGAAGATAGAAGACCGATGATATATGATATAGATGATTGGATAGATAGATAATAGATGATAGATAGATAGAAAGATAGATAGATAGATAGATAGATAGATAGATAGATAGATAGATAGATAGATAGATAGATAGATAGATAGATAGATAGATAGACAGACAGACAGACAGACAGACAGACAGACAGACAGACAGACAGACAGAGGATAGGCAGGCAGAGAGAGGCAGAGGCAGGCAGGCAGGCAGACCAATAGCAATAGCACCTAGTCTTATTTATATACTGCTTTACAATGCTTTACAGCCCCCTTTAAGCAGTTTACAGAGTCAGCCTCTTGCCCTCAACAATCTGGGTCTTCATTTTATTGACCTTGGAAAGGATGGAAGGCTGAGTCAACCTTGAGTCTGGTGAGATCCGAACTGCCAAATTGCAGTCAGCCGGCAGTCAGCAGAAGGAGCCTGCAATACTGCGCTCTAACCACTGCGCCACCGTGGCTCATCTATAAATCATAGATGGAAAGGAAGGAATGAGGGAAGGAAGAGACAGAGGGACGGAGGGAGAAAAGAAGGTCGGGAGGATGGGTGGGTGGGTGAGTGGGTGGATGCAAGGGAGAGATGCAGGGGAGGGAAGAAAGAGATCACACCTTGCAGTTCATTTATGAGATTCCATTCCATTCCATTCCATGCAATAAAAATTCCGCTTCCTTCCGACTTCCTGTGCTTTTCTCCTCCAGCTGGTCTGTTTCCTTTGGAAAGCCTTCCAAGACATTGCTGGAGCTACTGTGTCTTCAAACTTTCCGAGGGTCTCTTTCTCTTTCTCTCTCTCTCTCTCTTTCATCTCTCTTGGTCCTGCGTGATGTTTATCCACCTCCTCTTTTTACCATCTCAGGAATAAAAAAACCTTTTATTTGCCTGGCTTTCCACCAACAGACGGAATCCTGGTGAGCAAGTTCATGTTTCAAACAGGAAGCATTTTTTTTTCATCTGTAGCAGAAGTCTTCAGTCTTTCTTCTAAAAACTGTGTTTGCTCATGGTTAGGATTAGTGGTACAAGCTGCTCCTTCAAGGAACTGCATTTTGGAGTTCTGTCTTCTTTAAAAGGCAGCATTTGAAGCCAACAATCCATCTTCTACCTCTTCTACAATGTTCACAACTTCTGTTTTAGCCAGATGTCCCAAAGGTGCTTTTTCAAGAGGCAACTGGACTTTGTAGGGTTTTTTTAAAGACATTTCACTTCTCATTCAAGAAACTTCTTCAGCTCTGATTGGATGGTGGGGAATGGAAGGTCAGAATCCAGTCAGAGCTGAAGAAGCTTCTTGGATGGGAAGCAAAGTGTCTTCAAAGAAAAACCAGAAAGTCCAGTTGCTTCTTGAAAAAGCCCCTTTGGGATAACCTGACCTGGATGATTTAAGAATCTCCATAAATTTTTAGTCAGATGATTCCGTCGACCTTCCCAGAATTACTGTACGCCCAATTAATTTCCTTCATGTATTTCTGCATTGAACTTATGGTGATTTTTGTCTTACTTCACCCTCCAAACCAGTCTTCAGGACTTCTTTGTTGCGATACGGGCAATTGCATCTTTGCTTTTTTCACCTGGAATTGTGGGGTTTAGCTTCTTTCTTAGCGTAAGTAGAAGAAGTGAGGACTTTTCAGACTGAAGATCCAGAAACAAGGATGGTATGATTTGACTTGGGTGGAAGTTGGTGTGTGATGCTCGGCAAACTTTCATTTGCCTTTTTGGACTATCCCTTGCATCCTTTACATTATAGGCTGGAACATTGTCTTATGGATTCTATACCCCTTGTATTATAAGCCCCGCTTCTTATGCCCCAAAATTGACTTTCTGATATCCTTCTTGGCAATTGCCAATGGTCATGTCTTCATACATGTTCCTCCCTCTTCTTAACATGTCTTGAAAGCTAACTTCAAAAATCTCTTTTCTTCTAGGGTGATCTTGGTCCACTGGGGATTCCTGGAGAGCAAGGACTGGTCGGCCAACGGGTAAGCAGAAAACTATCCTATGATAGCAGCCTTCCAATATCTCAGGGGTTGCCACAAAGAAGAGGGAGTCAAGCTATTCTCCAAAGCACCTGAGGGCAGGAGAAGAAGCAATGGGTGGAAACTAACCAAGGAGAGAAGCAACTTAGGGGAGAAATTTCCTGACAGTTGGAATAATTAACCAGTGGAACAACTTGCCTCCAGAAGTTGTGGGAGCTTCATCACTGGAGGTTTTTAAGAAGAGATTGGACAGCCATTTGTCTGAAATGGTATAGGGTTTCCTGCCTGAGCAGGGGGTTGGACTAGAAGACCTCCAAGGTCCCTTCCAATTCTATTATTTTATATGCTATTCTATCCATGTCCCTCTTCCTCTAGCTACATGGACATGTTGGCATTTATTGTCCCAATAAAATATATGGATAGTTCTGAAATAACTGTGGGGTCCTTGATGCTCTCTAAGCTTGGTGGTTTGTTTGCAAATGTTTTCATGACCCAACTAGGTAATGTCATCGTTGTTAGTGAGTGTGGGGTTTGTTCCCAGGGAGGAGGATGTTACCTACTTGGATAATGAAATGTCTGCAAGGAAACCACCAAGCTCAGAGAGCATCAAGGACTCCACAGTTCAACCCTGAGCTATGTAGATTCTCTTTTATTTGTTCTGAAATTTGATTTGCAGGCCAAGAAATGTTAGAATTTTTTTTTCCTGGAAGGTTAATTTTGAGCACAAGTAGGTTCCAAATGAAAGGTTGGGATTTGCTAATGGTGAATTTGAAGTTCTCACCAACGGTGAGAACATCAAGATGCGAGATCAAGTCTTGTTATAAAGGATGGCACCTTCCAATGCCATCATTAGACTCTGAAATAAATACAGCTCATTCAAAGGAAACTCATTTCGAGTGTACAGCAATTCTGGGAAGGTAGAAGAAACTATCTGACCAACGCAGAAGTTCTAATGATCTTTCCATGTTTCTTCTAAGGGAGAACCTGGTCTTGAAGGAGACAGTGGCTTAGAGGGACCAGATGGACTCAAGGTAACTTGCTTTTCTTCCCTTCTTCTGATTTGCTTAGAACCTGGTCCTGTTTCTCTGACTCTCACTTGCCCAAGGTCTTCTCTTGTAGGATGAATCTGAGAAACCACATTTAGAAGAGTTCCCTCTACAAGCTCTGTTTCCTTCTTCGTTAGATTCTTGAGATTACAGGAACTCAGTTTTTCCATTCCAGAGGAAAACAACATTTCTGCTCAATATTTTTTTTTAAAAAAATCCTCTTGTAATGTCATTCCAGCCAAGTATAGAAGGGGGGTGGGGGTGAAGTGGTTAGAATGCAGCATGGCAGGCTAACTCTGCCGACTGCCAGCAGTTCGATCCTGACAGCTCAAGGTTGACTCAGCCTTCCATCCTTCCGAGGTCAGTCAAATGAGGACCCAGATTGTTGGGGGCGATACGCTGGCTCTGTAAATCGCTTAGAGGGGGCTGTAAAAGCACTGTGAAACGGTGTATAAGTCTAAGGGCTATAGCTTTTGCTATTCTGCTGTAAGAACACTCAAGATTAGACCAAGAAGAATCCCTTTTTAAGAGAACTCTCTATTTTTGCTTTCTTTCTTTTTTTCCTTCCTTCACTTCAGGTGGATTTAATCTGGTGAAGGTCCTCACAGGTAAAAAAACAACAACAACCGGCGTCTCAAGGAGAGCAGAGATCTAACAATGTGTACCTTTTTAAAAGTAAAACATGCAGGAAGTTTTTTTTACATCCCATTTTGCTGAGTCTGTAGATCCAGCGGTCAGATCTTTGATTTTATTTTTATGGGTAGAGGTGTTCTGGCCATTTCAATCCTTCTTATGTTTCTACGCGCGTGTAAAGGAGAACGTGGTGAATTTCAGAGGACGAGAAAAGCAGCGGCTGTCATCCTTCTTCCCGAACAAATGGAAAAAGTGGGTTACCTATTTGTCTCTTTCAGGGTGACAAAGGACAACCAGGCCCAGAAGGGGAACATGGAGACAAAGGGCAAAGTGGGGACCAAGGAAAAGAAGGCCCCCCTGGCGTTCCTGGAACCCCAGGTGTCCGAGTAAGTATGAAAAGTTGGTTGATGTTTCTTCTGTCTTGTTGGACTCACATTGACTGTGGTGGAGATGCCATGCTGTGTTAGACAAATTCCTTGTGTGACCAATTACACTTGGCCAATAAAGAATATTCTCCTCCTCTCCTCTCCCCTCCCATTCTATTCTGTTCCATCTTCTCTTCCATTTTCTATTTTATTCCATTCCATTCCATTCCCTCTACTCTACTCTACTCTACTCTACTCTACTCTACTACTCTACTCTCTCTACTCTACTCTACTCTACTCTACTCTACTCTACTCTACTCTACTCTCTACTCTCTACTCTCTACTCTACTCATGTCTCTGGGGCTTTTGTAAGCTTTGCAAAGGGAGATCATGCTAGAAAGACTTGTTTTCAATCCCTAGGGTCAGGTTGAACATGAACTCTGAGGCAATCTTTGCCTGTAAGACAGAGGTTGTATGAAATACAACTCACATCAGCCTACATTACAAGAGAAGTTATTCGTAGACTGAGCCCAAATGCCGGAAGGTAGATTTATCCTCTCCCCCTCTCCTATTGAGTTTTATTTTTAAAATTCAACTGATCTCTACTGAAATCTCCCATGGTTTCCTCAGACGTTTTTTTTATTTGGGATTGATCTACTGATCTAAACCAGGGTTCTCCAAAGTGGACAGCATCAACTCTAAGGGTTGATGTTTCCAAGGGGTTGATGAGTATTCCAAGGTCAAAAGGGGTTCATAAATGTCAAGGGGTCAATAAGCAATTGATAAATGATGGAAGCTTAATTGATTGGGGTTCAATTAATCTTTTGGGGTCTCTTTAGAGCTTCACACCAATCCCTAATTTTGAAGGCTGGCAAGGAGACGGTATTACCTAAGGACAGATGGTCAGCCGGGGGCTTTGACTGGTCATTATTAGTACTAGTGCCAATAGTTAAAGTATTTATTAAATTATTTTCATATAATAAATATTTGGGGGTCCATGAACAGTCTAAAACTTCACAAAGGGAGCTGATGAGCCAAAGAATTCAGGGACCCCTGACCTATCTTTTAAGGTTACACTAAATTTTCCCAAACTCTAAAGTTCCTCTCGCACATCCGCGCTAGTCGTTCCCAGCTCTACGGGGTGATGCTCATCTCCGTTACAAAGCCGAAGAAGAGCCAGCGCTGTCCGAGGAAGTCACTGTGGTCATGTGGCCGGCATGACTAAACACCGAAGGCGCATGGAACGCCTGTTCCCTTCCTACCAAAGGTGGTCCCTATTTTTCTACTTGCATTTTTTTACATGCTTTCGAACTGCTAGGTTGGCAGAATCTGGGACCAGGAACGGGAGCTCACTCCGTTATGCGGCGCTAGGGATCCCCAAACTCTACAGCTTGCAAAAACAGAGTTTTTTTTTTTCCCAACGGGATACCTTGGCATCCCTGGCTTAACGCTGCCTTCTCGCCTTGTAATCCGATAACCCTGAAGTCCCCATAAAGTAAGCATTTAATTTAGATCTGAATGCAGCTCTTTAGAATTCTAATCTAGATCATGGAAAGCGGCGTTTACGTGAGCAGCAACTCTGGGTGCTTTTAAAAAAAGCCTCAAACTACAGGTTTCCCCCCACTTTTTTTTTCTTTCCCCTGAAATCCAAGATAAGGAATGCTTCAAAAACATACACGCATACCATTTGAAGTACGACTGAGTTATACAGCCTCATTCAAGAGCTTTTTGAATGGAGCCTGTGTTCTCCCTGCCAAATTGAGGAGGGCCGTGGCGTGCGTTAATTTTTATTTTTAAATGCATTAAAAAGAAAAAAAGAAAAAAAAGAGGAGCCAATATAATTCAGCTGGCTCGTAATGGCTGTCCTTCGTTGTTATTTTTGGAGGGGTTTAGGGCTGTGGCCTCCAATTTTAGGAGAGAATGCTGGAAAAAACGCAACGCCTTCAGACTTAGGTTGCAAACGGGCTGAAGTTCCAGGGGTGTCAAATTCGGTTTCATTGAGGGCGGCATCAGGGTTGTGTTTGACCTTGGAGGGGGCGTGGGGTGTGTGGCCAGAGGGGGGTGGCATAGCCAGCATGACATCACTCATGTGGTGGGCTGAGCACTCTGCCAGCAAAAACGGAGCGCAGGAGGGCCACAGGCCAGATTGAAGCACCACGCAGGCCGGATTTGGCACCCCAGGCCTTGAGTTTGACACCCCTGCGCTAAACAATAAGGACTCCAATGGGGTACGATTGCTGGCGATTTGACGGAGATGTCTACCGGGGTGGGATTCAACCGGTGTAACTACCGGTTACATTTTGCGTGCGCGTGTAAAACATCATTGAGCTGTGCTGCCCAGACAGCTGAAAAGTGTTGCACGCGGGTGCGCAGCGTTTGAAAAGCCTCTTTTTTCCTGCTTTTTCAACCGCAGCGGTGTCGCGCAAAGCAGCTGAGGTTGAAAAAGCAGGAAATAAAGGACAGGTAAGAGCCCAGGTGGGCAGGTGGCCAAACAGCAGCAGACACTGAACCGTTCGGTGTCTGTTGCTCTTCAGAGCTACTGGTAGCATCCCACCTCTGGATGTCTATGTTGTTGTTTTTAAAAAGCAAGAATTTGGATCGACCTCATCACTGTTTGTAACTTCTTAACATTCTTCCAGCTAAGTACTCATCAAATGTTGTTACATCTCTAAATAGAAATGATCCTTAGCTCCATTTGTTGAGAAAGTCATCGTTTTATTACATCAAACGTACTGCAGCTTTGTGTCGCCAGGACGGAGAATTGCGTGCCCAAATCCCCAAGTTCAACTCCCCACTCACCCAACTGTCCCTCGCTGCTCACCCCACGGGAAACCAATGAAGCCCATGCAAGACATTTTCAGTCCAAGCTCGGCTTGGTGTGTGGCTCTCTCCTTATTCCAGCTGGATGACCTTGAGGCAATATCTCGACAGGGTTCAATCTCTACTTTCATTCCCCAGGCATCTCCCTCTTCATCCTCCCCCTCTCAAAAGTTCATGGCAAGTTCTGTCAACCGCATAACAAGTATGATTTGACAGCAGATAGGAAGCCTTCTCCCTCTCAAACTTGGCTCCTGGGAACTTCATGAGCCCGTATATGTCGCTTTCTTGGCGGTAAAGCTGGTTTGCCACAGTCTTCCTCAAGAATATTTTGGAACTTTTGACTCAGTCAACAATCTTGGGCTATCCTGGACATGTGCATAGATAGTCCTCGACTTGTGATCACAATTGACCCCCAAATTTCTGTCGATAAGTAAGACATTTGTTGAGTGAGTTTTGCCCCATTTTATGACCTCTCCTGCCCAGTGGTGGGATTCAATTTTTTTTTACTACCAGTTCTCTTGGTGGACGTGGCTTGGTGGCTTGGTGGGCGTGGCTTGGTGGCCATGGCAGGGGAAGGATACTGTAAAATCCCCCTTCCCTCCCCACCTCACTAACCTGCTTTCTAGCTCCGTTCTCCTGTGCAGGACAACCAAAGGAGATCCAGCCGATCAGTTGGGACTTGGGAGGCAGAGAATAGATGGGGTTGGCGGGGCCAGTCAGAAGTGGTATTTGCTGGTTCTCCGAACTACTCAAAATTTCTGCTACCAGTTCTCCAGAACCAGTCCGAACCGGCTCAGTACATACCTCTGCTCCTGCCACATTTGTTAAGTGAACCACTGCAGGTGTTAAAATAGTAACACAGTTGTCCCAAAGGTGCCTTTTCCAGAGGCTGAATTGGACTTCAGCTCAAAGATGAAGAAGCTTCTTGGAAGGAGAAGCAAAATGTCTTCAAAGCAAAACATTGCCTCCTGAAGAAAAAAGCACCTTTGGGACAACCCTGACCTGGACGAGGCAGAATCTCCATAGATATTTAATAATCCATCTGTTAAGTGAATCTGACTTCCCGTGTTGAGTTTGCTTGTCAGAAGGTGGCAAAAGAGGATTGCATGACCCCAGGACATTGTAATCATCATAAACATAAGTCAGTTGCCAAGCCGCTGAATTGTGATCCCCGTGACCATGGTGTGTGTGTGTATGTGTGTGTGTGTTGCAACGGTCATAAGTGTAAAAAAGTGGTCATATGTCACCTTTTTTTCAGTGCCGTTGTAATTTTGAATGGTCACTAAATGAACTGTTGTAAGTATGCTGCTGGATCTGTAGTAGGTTCATGGAGGTTGCTTTTTGCAAACGTGTCTTCTCCTTCAGCTGCTTGTCCTTTGCAGTCTCATCCACGCTTTTCTTTTCCCACTTTTGAAGTCTTCTTTTTCCTTTCTGGTTTCCCAATTCCATCCTTGCTTTTGCATCGGGCCGCAGATTCCACCTCCAATCCATCTCTTCTCCCGAACCGTTTCCTTCTGTCTGGATTCCCGTGGAGAATCTGGAGCCAGAAATGGCTTACAATGGGATGGCTGTGGCTTTTGTGGCCATTCCTCTTCCTTACGATCCAAACCCTGGAGAGAGATTTGATCCGCAAACCTGGTTAAGAGAAGGAAGGAGAAAAAGAGGGAAGAAAAGGGTGGGGGAGCTAGGACAGATTAAGGAGGCATGAAGTAGAGGAATGGAATAATGGAGGAAGGAGGAAGAACATACAAGGAGAAGAAGAATTAGGGAGGGAATGGGTTGGACTAAGTTCCCTTCCAACTCCATTCTGATTGATTGGTTGAGTGGAAGACAAGTAGACGAGGAAGAGAAGAGATGAAGGTTTTGAGGAGGAAAGAGCTGAGAGCCTGGAGGTCACACAGAAGGTAGGATGGACCTTTGCAGGAGAAACCATGGAGAGACGATGACCTCTGCTGGATGGTCATCCTGCCTGTCTTCACTGGGCTCCATCCTCTGCAGAATCTTCAGCAGACAATCATGTTCTTTTGTGTTGGTCAAGACCAACCGAAGAGCTCATTCTACATCCATCAGTGCCAGCTTGCCCGCTGCTGGAGGCAGCCCACTAGGAGCCAGGCTGAAACACTTGCCTATACATTTTATTTTCATTTATTGATTTGATTTGATTTGTCAATCGCTTACAAGATGATAGGTATAAGAATAAACATGAGTATGAATACAGGAAGTAGATACGAATAAATGGGGACAATAGGACAGGGACGGAAGGTACAATTGTGTGCTTATGCACGCCCCTTGCACACCTCTTAGGAAGGGGGTGAGGTCGATAGTGGTTAGTTTGAGGTTAAAGGAGTGGAGGTTAGAGGATGTAACAACAGAGTCAGGTAGTGCATTCCAGGCATTGACCACTCTGTTGCTGAAAGTCGTACTTTCTGCAATCGAGTTTGAAGTAGTTTACCTTGAGTTTGCATCTGTTGTGTGCTCTTGTATTGTTGCGGTTGAAGTTGAAGTAGTCACTGATGGGTAGGACATTGTAACAGATGATTTTATGTACTATGCTTAAGTCCAACCGTAGGTGGCTTAGTTCTAGGTTGTCCAAGCCCAAAATCTCAAGCGTGGTGGTGTGGGGTATTCTGTTGCGAGCAGAGGAGTGGAGGACTCTTCTCGTGAAATACTTCTGGACTCGCTAAAATTGTATTAATGTCCGATATGCAGTGCGGATTCCAGACAGAATATTGTATTCTGTATTTTGAGTATTGGTCTAGCAAAGGTTTTGTATGCCCGAGTTAGCAATTCAATCTTGCTCTATACATCTTGCTGGTTTCTCCCCTGACTCCTCCTGTAGAAGATTGAGTGAGCCAACGAACTGGCCAAGCCAGGCTGAAGCTTTTCAATGGCTCTCTGTTGCCAAGCATATTTTTTTCATAATAAGCTGCCTTTCGTGTGCCATATGAACTAATCTTATTTTTACAGTTCCAAGAAAATAATTTGTGAAGTTGGCCAATAATGAAACACATCATGCCGGGAGAAAAGAGACTCTCCCTCTCTCCCTCCCTTTCTCTCTCTCTCTCTCTTTTTGCTATTTCTTTGTAGCAAGGAAGAGAACTCTGTTCTTCCTTCTCTCTCTTCTTCCTCGCTTATTTATGGAGGAGTTCAGAATGGACCATCTGAAGGTCTTTGAGGAAACACAACGTCCTCTGGACCTCTTCGGCCATGGAGATTGGTGTTGTTTCTGGTTTCTCCTGCTAGACTTCTTCTACAAGGCACAGAGTTCTCCTTGTGACAGGGAAAGCGGCGGAGACATGCTTGGCATGGCACGCTGGCAGCAAGGCCCATGGTTTACAAAACCTAATTTCTGTTTTTGCTCGCTGTGGTTTGGGGTGATGAATGGATAAGCAAAGCGGTGGAGACAGGAGTCAAATTATGCAGCTGAGGGCGAGGGGGCGAAATCAGATTTGGAGCCTGGTTTTCCGGCCTGTAGCAAGTCTCCTTTTCTAACTCTTGTGTCTTTTCTTCCTGTTTTCTTCCAAAATGCAATGTTTCAATCCCGTTCGTAGGCTAGCCTACAGATCTTTCAAGCATGTTCACTCGTTGGAAATATCCCACCGTAGTAGATTTAAAAAAAATAAAAATCAAGAACCGTTGGCAGAAAATTGGCTCCAGCTGATGAAAATGGCTTTCCCGTCTGCCTATTGCTTGTGGAAGTGTGCTTTGGGTTAGTTCCCGTTTAAAAATGGGGAAGAAATTAAAACTTTGGGGGATTCCTAGCCAGGATAGAGTAGACTGTGAGGTTGAACTTGGTTTCTTGACAATCACAGGGTTCTGAAAGAATAGGAGCCAAATAATAGTTAAGTCTGAGACATGAGTAAGTCAAATCTCTCTCTTATTTCACTATTTTTATGTGATGAACGGTGGGATGCTGCCGGTTCAGACCGGTTTGCGTGAACCGGTAGTTCCAACAATCAGTTGTCCCCGCCCTATCCTATCCTTTATTTCCTGCTTTGTAGCTCAGCTCAATTGCACGGCACAGCTGATTTCCCCTTCCCTCACTGTTCTACTTACTGTTGCTGACTTGGAAAGTAAGCAACTGAGCTTCTAAATACTCCATTTTCAGCGCTGCATGCAAGCGGCTCAGGCATGCATGCGTGCGTGCTCCCCGAACCGGTTGTTAAACCAGCAGCATCCCACCACTGGGTACAGTGTCTAGGACAGATCTAAAGTCATCAAGAAAACAGCCATTTTCATCTCTTCGGTGGACATGACAAAATAGACATGTCTTCAGAATCTTGGTGAAGGTGTCCAACGTGATTTCTGCTTCAGGTGACCTTCTTCAACCAGAAACATCCTTCAAGAGCTTCTAGAAACCATTGTATAGCACAACTTGAAGGTCACAGATTGAATTGCAGAATGATTGAGTAAGAAGGGAGTTGGAGGTCTTCTAGTCCAGGAGACCCTATCCCATTCTGGACTCTGTGGGAGACATCTTCTGCTCATCCATGAAATGTAAACTGGTGGGGACATTTAGAAGGTTTCCAAATCTACCTGAAGATGAGAAAGAAAACCGTATTATTAATGGAACAGATTTCCACTGCAATCCAATAATTCTTTTTTGTTTTTGTTTTTTTGAGAAAATCCCAATTACTTGGCTTTGGGCTCTGATCTGCTGAGGATCAATCTTTTTGAGTCCTGATTTTTCATTTTGGTCAGCTGTTTCACCCTTGACTCAGCTTTTAGGCCATGCAGTTTGATCTTCTGAACAGAAACATAACTCTTGACTCCCTCTGTCATCTGGGGCCCAGCCTAGTGGGCAAGCTTCCTTGCAGCGATTCATGAGAATTCTTTGATGGGAACTCCCAAGAATTTGGTTGAAGGAATGAAGAAAAAAACAAAAACACGGTACCTAAATAAATACATAAATCCCCCCTCTGTGAATTCAGTGCTGGGAAATATGGCTCTTCTTTAGCAAAGCAGAGGAGGAGAAAATAGGCATCACATCTTCCTTCAGTGTGAATTGGCAGGAACATTTGTTGCTTGTGAAAGTTGAATCCAAGATTTGGGATGGGGAAGTTTTATCCAGCTGACATTCATTGTTTATTTTTTAAGCCGGTACAAGTTGGAAGGAGAGCAACTCTGAAATGAATGTCTAAGATCTAACATGTTCTCTCCCTAGATTCCAGCAAAGGGGTCCCTCTCTTTCTCTCTCTCTCTCTCTATTCCCAAATTCTCATCTTGGAGACAATGATCCAGAATGAGTGTAAGGGAGGCGGTGAATGAATGACCTTGAACAGAATTGTGTGTGTCTTTTCTCAGGGCAGGGACTTAATCTCTGTTAAATCCATTCTCCCTCCCACTTGAAATTCTAAGGAAAGATTCGTTCTATGTCATTGAGCGAACCAGTGAGCAGCTGCCCATGTAGATGGTATCAGATTAAAGGATCAAAGTATATCATTTGCTCTGGCATCTTTCAGCCTTCTAAGTGTCTTCTAGAAGCATGTTTGAAGTCCCAGATTGGTCCCCCTTCTTGTCTTGGATCACCTTCCTTTCGATGACTTTTTCAGCCCAGAAACTCATGAATCTTAGGTGACTTTATCAGAAGGATTTTATCATCTCTGGGATCCTTGGTGCTCTCTGAGCTTGATGGTTTTCTTGCAGATGCTTCATTACCCCTCCATTACATATGGATGTTTCCCAGTTGGGTCATGAAACATCTGCAAGAAGCCCACCAAGCTCAGAGAGCACCAAGGACCCCACAGGTCAACCCTGAGCTACAAATGTTCTGTTTGATTGGGACCATCATCTAAGTTGCCTCTTATTCATTACATTGGAGATGGCTTCTATTTTGAGAAGCACATCTTGTTCTTCTAGGACGTTTGCCATCTTCTTCTTGATGCCCACCTGAGTCTCTCCTCTATGTGCCCATTCTCTTTTTTTAGAAATTTTGCTGAGAACTTATCTTTGAGCATCTTGTAATCTAGGGCTTAAATAGTCAAGTTGGCTGGGAATTTTGGGAATTGGAGCTTCTGGAGAGTGCTCAGTTTGGGAAGGCTGCTCAATGTCTTGAGGATTCATCTGACCACAGAGGAATCAGTTTTCCCCACAGTCAGCAATTCCATTTATTTCTCCCTGATCTGGAGTTATAAATCGTTAATTCTTCAATGGGGGATTAGTCACCAGGACTGAGAGAACGCAGACAAAACATGTTTCTGATGAGTCTACAAATAGTTAGGTCATTGAGGGACTAACTCTCCAATTCAGCTAATTTCCTGGAGACATTCAGGCCATTGTCTGTGTAGACAAAAGTTTCTCTTCAACGATCTTTGGTTCAGGAGATGTTCTTGCTGGAATGTAATAGAAAATGTCAGGAAATCTGGAGGGTGTCTTCCTTGTCTCTATTTAATGACAATGTGGATGCTTCATACGAGTCCATTTTTTTTGTTTAGGTGTCAGTTACATCCAAATATAAAACAATTGCAACCAGCCTGCCTTCCATTGAGGACCTGTATAACTGTGTGACCCAGAAAGAGGGCTGAGAAAATATCTACAGACCCCTCATATCCTGGACATAAACTGTTTTAACTTATGCCCTCCCCTACCGCTATAGGGTATTGCATGTTACAGACAGTCATAAAGGAGAATATTTGTAGCTGAAGGTTGACATGAGGGGTTCTTGGTGTTCTCTGAGCTTGCAGATGTTTTATTACTCAACTAGGTAACATCATCAGTGCTAGTTGCTACCTTTGCTACCCTAGAGGTAGTTTTTTGCCCCATGCCATCACTCTGCTAAACATTTAACTCCCGCAGCACTATCTTATGCCCAAAGATATTTACCCATGTAGTAGGGCTGTATTGCTATTATCCTTCTCATCTTTTCTCTTCCTCCTTCTCCTTCTCCTATTGGTATCTTATGATTTATCATTTGTGGTTTGTACCTTATGGTTTATGATTGTGTCTTATGATTTATGATCTATGACTTATCACTTTGTTGTTTGTATATACATTGAGAGCTTATGCACTAGAGACAAATTCCTGGTAACAAAATGTTCAGAGAACAAACCTTCACTCTCATCCTACACCCAAGTTACAGATATCTGCCACTATTGCAAATTCCTTGTGTGTCCAATCACACTTGGCCAATAAAGAATTCTATTCTATATTACATTTGTAATTCCAACATGTTCCTGTGTCGGGTCCTTCTAAAACAACCTCTCTTGTCTTGCTTCTGACCATTCTCCCACATCTTGTCTATAACTGAAGAAGGTTCTCCCACCTGGATTGAAGTCATCATCTTCATTTTAGCCATTGTGTATCCATTGCAGGACAAAAGCTTCTTCTGTATGTTTCCAACCAATACGGTTTTGATCTTTCTTTCACCAATTGGGCCCGCCATACTTGCTGATGTCCATCTTGTTTTTGGTCTCTTTCCTGGATGTTTTTGATCGAGTGGGATCCATTCTATGACTGCCTTGGTCTACCTGCCATCAGTTCTTTGTCAGTATTCCAGCAATCGCCCTAATTAAATCATGAGCCTCGAGCCAAACTTCAAAAAACTTCAAACAATTTATTAGGAGCGACATACTGGTGCGACCTGTATGAAGCCAACTCTGGCCTACATAATTTATAGTCCCCTGTGACCCTGTTTCCCCCCTCCCCCCTGGGTGTGTCATAAATCAGATTCTCCAATTAAGCACCTTCACAGCCTGGGTGTCATCAATCACGTTCTCCAGTTAAGGAATTTTGCTGGCAAAAGCTCTGGTAACTTAGCTACCATCTTTTTGAGATAAGGTTGGAATGTGCTTCTGAATTCATTTGCCGTATGCTCCCTCTTTCTTACGGCAACTTGGAAACAGGCATGGGAATGTTTTACAAGTTGACATTCTTCTTGATATGTGATTAGCCTGTTTCCATTTCAATTCTTTTACTCTCTTGGTGGCATCGTATGCTTTCATCTGTTCTCTAATCCATGTGCCTTTCTGTCTTCTCTTGTAATGCTGGGCATGTATCTTTCCATGGCTCTTTGCACACTCGTAGCTTTTGTATCGATTGTGAGGCTAGTGTCAATGATCCGCCGGCAGCCCTGACAGAAGTATCTGGAGATAAATCAAGCATGATTTTCTTCAGCATCCGTTCTTCTGATATCAAGGGATCTGATATAGAGCAAGGTTTTGCTCAATGGGATAATGCCAAAGCCCTCTTGAAAGATTCAGCTCCTCATTTTGGGGGGGAGGAATGTACAAATTCATTATTTCATCAACCCTCCGGCAGCTGTTGAGTTCCATCCCACCAATTCCTTGGCTCGATGCCTCAGGACTGCAGGACTCAATCATGAAACAGAGGCCCTTGGCTTCCCTGTTCAAAGTGATGAAATGGAGATGAGTCATCTCGCATCCTTGGGAAAATACCTAGCAGCCTCCTCTCTCTTCCTCCCTCACTCCATTTTTATGATTATTCTTTTTTTTTTTTGGTGCAGATGTCTGCTGGCCTAAATTGGTCATAATCGTGACCTATTCTCTCACTTCCCAGATCATGAAGGAATCTGTGTAATCTTGTTCCCTTCTTTGCTTTCGGTTCTGACCAAGGCTTCCTGAGATCATAATTAAGCACACACTTAGTTAAAAGAACTCTTGTTTTATTTCAATGCTGGGAATTATATTCATTCCCAGGCGGTAATGAGTCCCAAATAGTCCCTTCGAGATAAGCACCCACCTTTATCTCCTTTGAATTGCTGCCAACAACTAGAGTGCAAATGAACTATAAAAAAACAAAGCAAAGTACAAAGTCCACACAGGGCTTCAATGATTAATCTGAACAGAACAAACAACTTTGCTTCCTGCAAAGGTTTCTCTACCTTTGCCTGTCCTTTATACCTTATGGGAGGGACAATCACCTCCAAGACTTACTCCTGAGTCACCCCTTTTGTTTCAACTGCTCTCATCTTCTGGCAGTTCTGCACATATGCGCACTGGGAACAGGCTCCCCTGGTTCCTCTGCCTTGCTGCTGCCAGACTCCAGAGGTTCCAGAGTCAGCACCCCACTCCCAGATGGTCCTGGCCCCATGTCTGCATTGGAGGCAGGACCCTCGTCCGAGTCCTCCCCAGACTCCCGGACTGGTCCCCGTTCTTCCCCTGTCCAATTCCGCTGCTGTCTGCACAGGCTGTTGGCGAACCACAACATTTTCTTTGCAAAACAGATGGGTGGCATCCCTGACTTAAATCCTAAATCATATAAGCTTTGTTGTTGTGAGTTGCGAAGTCATGCCTGACCCATCGCGACCCCATGGATAACGTTCCTCCAGGCCTTCCTCACTCCATTCAGCCACCTCATTCTCTGTCGTATAAACTTAAATCACAATAATAAAAATAATACATGAGAGGGATTTCTCACTAATCCCCAAATGGGCAAAATGAGAATAAATAAGGGTGGGGAAGAAAGCTTTTAGTTAAAGGCACAGTAGCTCCAGAGAGTCCCGATAAAGTTTTACCTGCCTGAATCAGATAAGCTAGTTGTGTAATTTCTTTCTACTAAAATATATATATTGCAATGTCTGGGCAGTGTGAAATTGGGGGGAAAAAACCCATTGGTTTGCCAACTCTCAAATTAACCGTGGAAAAATATATTAAATTACTTTGTTTTAAAATGTGAGTCAGGGTAGAATGGTTGTAATTCAGTGGAACTGTGGTTAGTCCCAAAGGTTTTTTTTTTTCAAGAGGCAACTGGACTTTCTGTTTTTTTCCTTGAAGATGTTTCACTTCTCATCCAAGAAGCTTCTTCAGCTCTGACTGGATGATGGGGAATGGAAGGATTTATCCTCCTTGCAGACAGCTGGTCATTTGCACCCTTTTAAAGGGTCATTGAGGCCACTTAGAGGTTTATCTCCAAGTATGCCTGTAGATATGAAAGATGACATTAATGTCTATGGAGATTCTCAGTCATCCAGATCCTGGTTGTCCCCAAGTTGCTTTTTCAAGAGGCAACTCGACTTTCTGGTTGTTTTCTTTGAAGACGTTTTGCTTCTCATCCAAGAAGCTTCTTCAGCTCTGGAAAAAATGGAAGAACAAAGGAAGTCCAGTTGCCTTTTGAAAAAGCATATTTGGGACAACCATGACCTGGACGACTGAGAATCTCCATAGATGACCGTGGTTATCTAAGAAATAATCTTACTAATCTAAAAAACACAGGTTGGTCTGAAATGGGTTCTAGTATGAAAAAGTCTTTCTAATAAAACTCTTGTCTTTGGAAGGCCTTGATCCTTGATGTCCCTCTTTTTCTCAGGGTCCAGAAGGAAAACCTGGCCATCAAGGAGAAAAAGGCAAAGCTGGACTTAAGGTATGAGTGATTCCATCTTTTTTATTCTCACAAGAATCTCTTCTGCTTTCTGTTGGGTCTCTTTCACCCTGAGTTGACAGCATGGGGACCTTGCAGTTGATAGAAATGGACGTAACTGGATTGTGGGGAGATGGAACTCGATGAACATGAAAGATCTTCTGCATACAGAGAACTAGCCTATCCAGGAGAGATCTAAACTAGCTTTTTCCTTGACATGCTAAATATTTTAAAATTGATTTGTGTTGGTTTATTGGGAGACATTTCCCAACCTTTCCAGTTTAATGGTGTTGTCTTGGCCTAGGCAGACGTTCAACCATGGGGACTAGCGTGGTTTCAATGGCTGATGTGTTTGCTTTTCTTCAGGGGAGCAAAGGTCATGAAGGACAACTTGGAGAGACGGGCCCACCTGGACCTACGGGCTCAAGAGGGACCCAAGGCCCCAAAGGATCAAGAGGTACCCTCGGACCTAGGGTGAGAATGAACTTTTTAATGAACTCTTGAGTTATAATCCATTAAAACAGGTCTTATTTTCAGGGAAGTCATCCACTGGTTAACCTCACTTGCACATGTCACCCCCGGCCTCCTTTTTGCTGTCAGAGGCCTTCAGGAACTTCTTCTGTGGCCGGCAAGGCTTTCCTGGAGGCATGTGCAGATGATAACAGAGCTCCGGATCGATTCAGAGCTTTGTCGTCAACTACAGAGGCCTTCAGGAAAGCCTTGCTAGCCTTGCTGGCTGCAGGAAAAAAATGGGCTGGCAAGGCAGGTGTCGGGGTGTACAAGGCCTGGCTACAACTGTCCAAAGGTAAGTAGTAGGGTACTTCCATCCCTCATCCCCACCCTAGCTTAATTTACCTGTTCACTCTAGAGTGGGTGGGATCTTAATTAATGCTTATTTTGGGGGAGGGGTAGGGCTTACGTCGGGCGCACATGTAAAAATCAAGCTATGACTTACTTTCAAGGTAGGTCGTATTTTGGGGAAAACAGGGTAAGAACTAGAGGAAAATAGTGAAGCTCTCACATACAAGTTTGGGAGAGAACAGGTGGGTCCATTCAGTTTGGAGAAGATCCTGGAAGGTTTCCCAAAGGAAGGGCTTGAGAACACAAATGCTGAGAGGCTCAAACCAGAAGCTTTAAATGGTGTGAATAGATATGAACTAGAGAGAGAACGTTTTTTCCCCATCAGCTAAAATACGGAACCAATTTTAGGAAGAGCAAGGATGGAATTGACTCTTTGTTTTTTCTTCACAGGGACCTCCTGGCCAAATGGGTATCCAAGGAGAGATGGGATTAAAAGGCTATCAGGTAATGGTTTGGGACTGTTGTGGCTACACTAGACTACCTTTTAGCAACCATGAAGTGGTCTGTGTAGTACTTATCTTATTGCCTTTTGGTAACCAGGAGCTCAGGGGTTTTTTTGTGTGCTTGGGACATCTCAGCTTCTTCTCAAATGTGTGTCCCTTTTCTCCACCTCTGGAGAAAATCCCTAGAATGAGGAGTGGAATTGGAGTAAGGGAGAGAGAGAGAGATAGGTTCCACCAGTGGTGGGATTCAGATAATTTAACAACTGGTTCTCCAGCCTAATGATTTCTTCCAACAACCAGTTTGCCAAACTGCTCAGAAAGTTAACAACCAGTTCTCCCAAACTGTTGAGAACCGTGGAATCCCTGGGTTCCACCTATCCTGGAGTCCAGGAACAAAGGACTAAATCAGGTCCATGGTGCTGAAGGCTATTCACCAAGGTCCATGGGCCAAAGTAGAATTCAACAGAGGAAGGAGTTTCATTGTCATTCCCTTTCTTCTCCTCTGCAGGGACACACGGGCTCACCAGGCCCCATTGGATTTCCTGGACCTAAAGGGGAAAAGGTAAAATGGTCAGAATGGATGTTGCACGGGAAAGTTCAAAAGAAGGAATTAACATGGTCCATCTTCATTGCAAAGATCTTTTGATGAGAGTCATTTCTTAGTCTACCTTCTGAGCTTGAAAATCTCTATCCTGGCATCATCCAACCATTGCTATAGGGGAAGATCAGGAGTGAAGGAGGTAGGCTGGTATTACAGAACGTAGAATAATAGGGTTGGATGGGACCTTGGAGGTCCTCCAATCTAACCCACTTCTCAAGCAGGAGAACCTGTACCTGGGCAAATGGCTGTCCAGTCTCTTCTTAAAAACTTCCAGTGTTGGAGTATTCACAACTTCTGGAGGCAAGTTGTTCCACTGATTAATTGTTCTAAATGTCAGAACTTTTCTCCTTGGTTCTAGCTTGCTTCTCTCCTTGCTTAGTTTCCATCCATTGCTTCTTGTCCTGCCCTCTGGTGCTTTGGAAAATAGGTTGACCCCCTCTTCTTTGTGGCAACCCAACCACCACCACCACCTCCTCCTCCATAAATACATAAATTCCACTAATTAATTGTTCAATTCTCACTGTCAGAAATGTTCTCCTTGGTTCTAGGTTGGATCTCTCTTTGACCTAAATTATAACACAATATCTCTGTAACCTTTATGGCTGGATCATCCTCTCGATCACAAGAAAGCCAAGAGAAATCATCCAAACCATTAAAAAGTGAAAGTTAGAATATGTCAGACAAATGATGCGACACCCAGAAAAATACGGCATCCTTCACTTAATCCTCTAAGAAAAGATTGAAGACAAACAAAAGTCCAGGTAGAAGAAGAACATCATGGCTTCAAAATCTCTAAGGGACTGGCTGGGACAAAACTCAACAGCACTTTTTTGTGTGGCTGTTGATAAAAATAGGATTGCCAACACAATCACCAATGTACAATGACAGATATGGCAGGAGGAGGAAGAGGAAGAGGAAGAGGAGGAGGAGGAGGAGGAGGAGGAGGAGGAGGAGGAGGAGGAGGAGGAAGAAGAAGAAGAAGAAGAAGAAGAAGAAGAAGAAGAAGAAGAAGAAGAAGAAGAAGAAGAAGAAGAAGAAGAAGAAGAAGAAGAAGAAGAAGAAGAAGAAGAAGAAGAAGAAGAAGAAGAAGAAGAAGAAGAAGAAGAAGAAGAAGAAGAAGAAGAAGCTAAGCAGGGTCAGATCTGGTCATTCTTGGATGGGAGAGCTGTCAACTGATTTGTAATTGTAGTATCAACCATCCTGGAGATTCCCTAGGAAGAGAATGTCCTACACACCCTTTTGGAAAAGAACCAAGGAGCAACTTCATGAAGACATAAATAAGGAACTCGATGCGTTGAAATGTCAGGGGATTAGAAACTTTAGTGTCCTCGAAAGTTGGTCTGTTCTTGGCCGGCTGATTCTCCCCAATGCTGGCACGTTGGTGGTGTATCGTAGTTGATTATTCTTCTTGGATCAGTCTATTTCCAGCTCTTTCAATAGTCCTTGCCAAGCAAAGGGAAACCCAGCTGGAAAATCTCATTTTTCTCTCTTCCAAATTGCAAAGCGATTCTTCCCATCCAGAGATGGTGGACATTAGGCAGGGATCTGTCTTCACCCTCTCCTTTTCCATTCATAATTACTGCAGGTTCCTGATCTGGATTTTTTTTACATTTTCCCATTAACTTTTCAACAATAATAATAATAATTTATTTTTTGAGCCAGTAGGGAACTGATACAGAATCTGTGCTGAGACCGTTTCAAATCCATCCTTCTACATTTAGCTTCTTCAGACACAAACAGACTCAATTTTGATCCTGGTTTACATATTTGCATTGCACAGTTTTGAATGTTGGGTTTCAATTGTAAGACCAAATGGAGCAAAAAGCATTTTTATTTTCTGTGAGATGACAGAACTTCAGCCTTTTTACAAATAGGCATCGCAGCTCCGGAGGGGAGGAGGGAAAACGGCTTGCTTTCCTTCTTCGTGCTGATCCGATCCCAAATCTTACATTTTTTTGCTCCATCCTACTCCGGATACTGCATCCAGTTTTGGTCACCACACTATAAAAAAGATGTTGAGACTCTAAAAAGAGTGCAGAGAAGAGCAACCAAGATGATTAAGGGATTGGAGGCTAAAACATAGGATGTGAACGGTTGCAGGAACTAGGCGTGGCTATTCTAGTGAAGAGAAAGACCAGGGGAGACATGATAGCAGTGTTTGAGGGGCGGACACAGAGAGGAGGAAGAGGTCAAGCTGTTTTCCAAAGCACCTGAAGGCCAGACATGGAAGAATGGATGGAAGCAAGGAGATATTCAACCTGGAAATAAGGAGAAATGTTCTGACAGTGAGAACAACCAACTAATGGAACAGAAGTTGTGGGAGCTTCATCACTGGAGGCTTTCAAGAAGAGATTGGACTTCCATCTGTCAGAAATGGTGTAGGGTCTCCCGCTTGGGTGGGGGAATTGGACTAGATGACCCACAAGGTCCCTTCCAACTCTGTAATTCTGTTATTATTATATTCCTGGCTCTTCCAGGGATGCACTTAAGCCATTATGAATTCACCGGAAGGCTCATTTTGAAAAAATGATATAGGAAGAAACCACGACAAGAAGTATTAAGCGGTCCAGGCGAGAGCAAGGAACACAATAACATTTTTCTAACAATTATACGGTGTGGTTTTCAAACCCCCTGCCTGTGTCTCCATTGTTCCCCGTCTCAATAGCAAGCCAGGAATTTTGTCGTATTCAGAACTGGCTTGTCTTGGGCAAATTTCCTCCCAAAGGAAGCTGTGCAGGATTCTATCTTTATTACTTTTCCTAAAAACACCTTCAGTACATTTTCCCCCTTACTTGCCAACCTGCAGTTTTACGAGAAGTCCTGTCGGCTGGAGTTGATGAGCTCGCAAACAGCTGCTACATCGAGTTTTACAGTTGGATGTGGGTTTCCAACCTCCCCCACTCCTCCCCTTATATATTTTGGAACATGGCTTTATGGTTTAAATTCTTTTTGGACCCAGACCAGAGGTGTCCTTTTACTCCAGCTGGCCTTGCGGATTGAGCTTGTTCCTTGTTTGCGGCTTTTCAGGGACGCCGTTGTTTGTGAGATTACGACGTCTTATTTTATTATTTGAGCAAGCTCTGCTCCCATTGGGCACCAGAATTTCCAAGGGGGCTGTTAATATTCAGCATTCAGACTTCAGCATGGAAGAACGGGGAATTAGAAACGAATTCCTCGGAGGAGAGTTTGCAGCAAAGAGAGGATGTATAGCTTCAGCAACTGGGGAAAAGAGAAGCACTGTTCAAAGATGAGAATGGAGGCCTACCAAAAACCCCAGTTCTCCCATCGTGTTTGAATGAAAGTCCAAGAAAGAGTGGATGAACATTATAAGGAGGCCGCTCCTGATAGATGCTAAGAACAAAAGCATCCCTCCCTGGATGTGTTCAAGGAACGGTTAGAACATAGAATAATAGAGGTGGAAGGGACCTTGGAGGTCTTCTAGTCCAGCCCCCTGCTCAAGCAGGAGAGTTATCCAATCAAGGTCAGGTCCTTGTAGTCTCCTGGCCACCTCCAGAACCGTAAAGCCTACAAACTTGAAATTTGGCACATATGTTCCTCTTGGTTTCTAGGTGCTCACTAAGAAAGGATTCTTCGAAATCAGAGCATTAGTATTTCCTATATTATTATTATTATTAACACGCTCTGATGCTAAGGAGTTCTACTCCCCTTCCCCACCTGGAAAGAAATCTCTTCCAAATGCAAAACACAAGCAGAGGAGAAGAGTTTCAGTTTCAGTTTTACTTTCACAGCAGAACACTTGAGCTAAGCCACGGCCAGGCTTCTCTCTCTCTCTCTCTCTCTCTCTCTCTCTCTCCCCCTATATACCTATATACCTATATATCTATATATCCATATATCTATCCTGTTTCTCCAACAATATGGCCTCCCCCAATAGGAAGTCCCAGGGGATGTGGAGTGTGGAGCTTCCTTGGAACGGTTGAAAATACTGTGTTGTAGATTGGAGGTAGATGATGTTGTATCCCTCACTGCGTGCTTCTTTACCTCCATGTTAAACTACAATCTTTCCCTGTGAACCAAGTCTTTTGTGTTTTCAGGGTGAACAAGGTGATGATGGGAAGAAGGAAGGACCCCCTGGACCCCCCGGAGAGAGAGTAAGCTACCTGTTCTGTCCAGGGCTACTGATCAATCAATGTTCTGAACAGAAGCATGAAACAGACTCCTTGTGTCCCCTCCAAAAAAAACCTTTTTTATTTGGTTAATGTGAATTCCTGACATTCACACCCAGAAAAGTCCTGGCAATAATCCATCCTAGGTTTAAGTGCAAGACCAAACCTTATCAGTTCTTGGATAGTTGCCAGGCCAAGAGCTTCCAGTCACAAAGCTGTAAAAAGGCAAGGAATCTCTGTGAGGCACGAACTTAGATAAGCAAATCTTCACAATAATGAAGCGAACTAATTGTCTCCTGCCAACACCTCTCCCCTTTTGCTCCTATTTATTCCTTATGGGAGGGACCATTCACCGTCCACTTGTGCCTTCTCTTTCAAGTCGACCCCTGTTCCTTAGTTGTTCCCTTCTCCGGACAGCTCTGTGCATAGGCGCATCTGGAACAGGCTCCAGCTGTTCTTCTTCCCCACTTATCTCCGACTCTGAAGGCATCTTATACCTGTTAGACGGCCCTGGCTCCATCTCCGCCTCCAATGCAGACCACCCATCAGAGCCTTCCCCAGACTCCAGGACTGGCCCAAGTTCCTCCCTAACCTCCTCACTGTCCCAGTCTGCCACCAGCTCCGCTGGCAGCCGGCAAGCCACAACAACCAAGGTCTTCTCAAGGCCATCTCAAGTATTGTGGCCAATGGTGGGCCAGTACATGCAGCTGATAGAAAGCCTAACAGGTGGTGGTCAGATGGACCTCTCAACTTGGGAAGAAGAGAAGGGATGAAGCCCACTGAACCTCTCTTGAGAGATACTTCACTAACTGGAGGCCATCACACAAAAGGCCCTGCTTCTGTGGATAGTTATATCCTCACCATGACTTCAAACATGATGCAGGGATTTGGAACACATGTGGCTTTTGTCTTTTTCTCACCCTCTCTTTTTTTAGGGTCCCACCGGCAACAGGGGAGATCGTGGGGAGTCTGGAGACCCTGGTTATCCTGTGAGTCCTTCTCCAAATACCTGGTTAGGAAATTAACCATCTTGGGAACAGTACTTTCTTCTCTCTGCAGTCTTCTGTCCTTCAACTCCTAAGTCAAGGGTCTTCAAACTTGGCAAGCTTAAGACTTGTGGACTTCAACTCCCAGAATTCCTGAGCTAACATGACTGGAAGAGGAATTCTGGGAGTTGAAGCCCACACATCTTAAAGCTGTCAAGTTTGAAGATCCCTGTCCTAAGCAGACTCTACTTGTTCCAACAAGATGTCAGTTCCGTGTAGTGCCCATCGTGTATGTTCAACCATGATTGCTGGGGAGGATGGGAATTTTAATCCAAGATGCCTATTTGGGAGGGAAGGATAATTTGGATATCGCTCAGCAGCAGCAGAAGGGTGGCAGAAGGGTAGAGGGATCAAATGAGGAAGAAGCCACTGTTGCTTTGAGTCAGCCATTATATGAAGTGAAGATCTTGAACCTTTCTTAGGGAAGCACAGTTAGATCAGTGTTTGTCAACCTTGTCCACTCTACAATAGGTGGACTTCAACTCCCAGAGATCTTAGCCAGCATGCTGTCTGGGGGATTCTGGGAGTTGAAGCCCGGAATGAACTCTTGAGTTGAATTAAATTAAATTAACTCTTGAGTTAAAACTACGCCACCTATGGTTGGACTTAAGCGTAGTACACAAAATTATCTGCTGCAATGTCCTACCAGTCAGTGACTACTTCAGCTTCAACCACAACAATACAAGAGCACACAACAGATGCAAACTCAAGGTAAACCGCTCCAAATTTGATTGCAGAAAGTACGATTTCAGCAACAGAGGGGTCAATGCCTGGAATGCCCTACCTGACTCTGTAGTTCCATCCTCTAACCCCCCCGACTCCTTTAACCTTAAACTGTCCACTACTAACCTCACCCCATTCCTAAGAGGTCTGTAAGGGGCGTGCATAAGTGCACCATCGTGCCTACCGTCCCTTTTCCTATTATCCCCATTTATTCATACCTATTTCCTGTATTCTTACTCATCTTTATACTTATACCTATTATCTTGTAAGCGATTGACAAATCAAATCAAATCAATCAATCAATCAATCAATCAATTAATTAATTAAATTAAACTGAATGAATGAATGAATGAATGAATGAATGAATGATGGAGGATTCTCTTTATGTATGATGGCTCGTTATATGACATCTCGTCACATTTGCAAGTTTTCTCCTTCCAATCATTTACACCGATGCTAATATAAATTACAAAAATACCCTTTTTTAAAAAAAAAAAGGAGAGGAATGTCATCCTGTTTTTGTCCTTTAACACATTTTCTCCAGGGTAGACTTGTAAAAAGACAACAGCAATCTCTTTTCAAACTTCCACGTACTGCTGTTTGTATGCAGTCTTGTGAATGTACCTTTTCTCAGAGGTCTTTTTCATTGGGGACACAAGGATGCTAACATCCTTTCCCCTGTTGCAACATGAGGGGAGAGGAAAAATCTGAATGCTGAAATTTTCAACAGGGAGTAAGAAGGAGATCCTGAAATTTTTGAGCTATGGAGAGAAAATAACAGGGCAAGGAGAATTTTTCCTTCCGGACCAAACATTGTTGAATGAATAATTCATTTGGATTCTCTCTCTCTCTCCTCCCTCCCTCCCTCCCTCCCTCCCCTCCCTCTCTCTCTCTCTCTCTCTCTCTCTGGTTTTCCTCCAGGGACCGGAAGGAGTTGACGGAGAACGAGGAAAACCTGGGCAGCAAGGTTTGCCTGTAAGAAAGCCACTGTGGTTGTCGCATTTACTCCTGTCTTCTTAAGAGCCTCCTCCAGTAAGAGGTCACAGCATCATCCAAGGAGGCACTTCAGAATCCACATTTCTTCTCACCTTATGCTGATGTTCCTTCCTGGGGACGAGCGATGCCATTCTGAAAACTGTTCTGATGTGCTGGAGGTCCATTGATGAGGTTCAGCAGGACCTAGTGACTCTCCCATCTCCAGCATGGCGGGGAAAGCAAAGTCTGTTCTTCCTCTACGTCAGCCTTGGCCACTTGGTGGACTTCAATTCTCAGAATTGTCCTGCCAGCGTGGAATTCTGGGAATTGAAGTTCACAAGTTTTTGAAGGAGCTGAGGTTGGACCTCTCTGCTCTTCTGTCCTATTGAGCTCAGTCTTGGTGTTCTATGAAAGATTATTTTCCAAGGAGGTATTCTCCAAGGATATAGTTTTGGTTTCTTTCCTTGTTTTTCAGGGACATCCAGGCCCCTCAGGAACCCCAGGCCTGAAAGGATCCAAAGGCACTCCGGTATGTTTTGGAAAGCGGACATGGCTTGGTGGCTTTCTCATAACAGATCAGATTGAGTTGGAGAGATGGTTATCTTGGATGTTTGCTGTGTCACTTGACTGACGGCCTCAGAACATCTGTAGAAGAAAATAGCCCCTTCCGCATGCAGAGCTGGCACTTTTCTTTTACAGATGTTAAGTTGGCACACCCAGTTGCTTCTCTTGACAGTCTATGTCTATTTTTGATTACTTATTTGTTTTTATTATGGAGGTACGTTCAATCTTCTGGGGTTGGAGGTTCGTTGGGTTTTCTACCTTGGTCATGAAAGATCTGAAATCAGACAAAGAAGGACACCAATTGCTCCTGGGCAAGTCCATTTTGAAGAACCTCAATAGATGAGGGACTATCTGGTGGATAAAGCAATTGGAGATTCCAAGGAAGGGCAGACAGTAAGAGACGAAGAGGAATTCCGCTCTCATTTAGCAAGATCTTTCCCAGTTAGCTTGTTCCACGTGTCTAGGAAAAGTGGGATATTCTGCGACTATACTTTTTTTTTCTTTCTTTCAATATTTTATCATACATTGAAGACAAGAGTACCCCCAAAACTCACCACCAACAAATGTGGAGATGGGACAGAACTAATTAACCATTGGAAAAGTTAAGAATCTGAGATCGCTGTGCCTAATGGGGAGATATGCATGTTGAAAAGAGGCTTGGTGGCCCAGTGGTTAGAGTGCAGTACTGCAGGCTACTTCTGCTGACTGCCGGCTGCCTGCAATTTGGCAATTCGAATCCCACCAGGCTCAAGGTAGACTCAGCCTTCGATCCTTCCAAGATGGGTGAAATGAGGCCCCAGATTGATGGGGGCAAGAGGCTGACTCTGTAAACCACTTAGAGTGGGCTGTAAAGCACTGTGAAGCGGTATATAAGTCTAAGGGATATTGCTATCTCCATGTTGTTCCTTCTTTTATTTTTTACTTCTAAGGGTCAACAAGGAAAACCAGGGCTGCGGGGTGCAAGAGGTAGCCGTGGATCACTGGTAAGTGTCCCTGGTTTGCTTCTACTCATCTGGGGTGGCAGGCAGCCATGATGCACGCGCCATCTCTTGTGCCTTTGCCGTATCTGATTACCTCTCCCCCAAAGTTTAAGATCTTCAATCATGCATAATGCCAGAGATGGAAGGGACCAAAGGGCTATTAAATCCAACCCACCATTCGGCGCAAGAATCCAAATTAATTCAAATTATAGCTCTCCAGCTTTCGAAGGTATGTAGTGAAAAAATGTAGTTCAAATCCTTAGCGCCGCGTCACGGAGTGAGCTCCCGTTCCTTGTCCCAGCTTCTGCCAACCTAGCAGTTCAACAGCACGTAAGAAAAATGCAAGTAGAAAAATAGGGACCACCTTTGGTGGGAAGGGAACAGCATTCCGTGCACCTTTGGTGTTTAGTCATGCTGGCCACGTGACCACGGAGACGTCTTCGGACAGCGCTGGCTCTTCTTTGGCTTTGTAACGGAGATGAGCACTTCCCCCAAGAGCTGGAAACGACTAGCACATATGTGCGAGGGGGACCTTACCTTGTGAAAAAAGAGTCCATCGTTTCTCTAGATGATTAATGCTACTACTGAGTTGTTCTTACTGGGTCTTGATCTGGTAGGAAACATCCTGTCATGTACTTGAAGATGCTGTCATGTTTATCCTTACCTTTCTCTTCCCGAGGTTCCAGATTCATCGTTCTCATCCCTAGATTTTATTAAACTCTCCAATCATCTCTGTTGCCTTTCTCTACCTGTCTCCCACTTTCTCTGAAATTCTTCTGAAAATGGGCACCTCAAATTAGACACCGTTCTTGCGTGCTATAGTAGACCAGCGTAGACTAAAGTGTTCAGAAGCTTTATATTGTGTTGACCTTGTTTCACACTGCCGACCCATGTCCGATCTGTAACCAAGGCTGTTCTTCTAGGGTTCTCTTGGCCTGCCAGGCCCCCAAGGGGTCATTGGGCGAGAAGGACAAGAGGGCACTTCTGGAGTTGATGGGATTCCTGGAAAAGATGGCAACCGTGGGCAAAAAGTAAGTAAAAGATTTTGGAAGGCTGCTCCTAGAAGCATGGACGGTACTGATACAACCACCTACATCCGTTATGATTTATCACTATAACAATTTGTTGATAAGAATCAGACCCAGTATGATGAATAAGTATGTACGCTGTTCGTCCCAAAGGTGCTTTTTCAAGAGGCAACTGGACTTTCTGGTTTTTCTTTCACTTCTCATCCAAGAAGCTTCTTCAGCTCTGACTGGATGGTGGTGGGGAGTGGAAGGATTTATCCTCCTTGCAGACAGCTGGTCATTTGCACTCTTTTAGAGGGTCATTGAGGCCTCTTGGAGGTTTATCTCCAAGTATCTCTGTAGATATGAAAGATGACATTAATGTCTATGGAGATTCTCAGTCATCCAAATCATGGTTGACCCAAGTTTCTTTTTCAAGAGGCAACTTGACTTTCTGGGTTGTTTTCTTTGAAGACGTTTTGCTTCTCATCCAAGAAGCTTCTTCAGCTCTGGAAAAAAAAGGAAGAACAAAGGAAGTCCAGTTGCCTTTTGAAAAAAACATCTTTGGGACAACCGTGACCTGGACGACTGAGAATCTCCGTAGAAATTTACCTACGCTGATCTTCTTTCTCCCTGCTTCCCCCAAATTAGGGCGAACAAGGTGAGGATGGGGAAGAAGGCACTCTGGGAATGCCAGGGAAAAGAGGGAACCTTGGAGTCCCTGGATTACCTGGAGCACAAGGCCCCACTGGATTCAAGGTTGGTCTCACCTGTTCTTTGTCAGCAAAGAAATTGCAACCTGGAGTTTCTGCATCCAATGTCTTGGGATTTTCATTAACGTATCATGTATGGGTATGGTGTCCAATTGTTTCTTAAGCCTTCATTAAAGACTTACCTAGTTATTCCATGTCGAGGTGTTGGAGATGGTTGGTAGTTAAAAAAGGTTAGTGATGGTGGTTGCCAGCTTTGGAAGCCATATTTTACTTGGGAGCTTCCATGTTGCCACATTTTACTCCCCGGGAATTTGGGAGGGGGGATTTCACAGTGAGGTGGAAATGTAGATATAACAACATTCTTCTTCTGAGTCAAGGACAAGTTATCCTGCACCTAGTAAGGTGTGGTTGGAGGAATGTCTCCAGTGGTGGGATTCATTTTTTTTTTTTACTACCGGTTCTGTGTGCGTGGCTTGGTGTGCGTGGCTTGGTGGGCATGGCAGGGGAAGGATACTGTAAAATCCCCATTCACTCCCCACTCCTGGGGGAAGGTTACTGCAAAATCCCCCTTCCCTCCCCACCCCATTAACCCGCTTTCCAGCTCCGTTCTCCTGTGCAGGGCAACCAAAGAAGACCCAGCTGATCAGCTAGGACTCAATGGGAGGCAGAGAATAGATGGTGGCAGGGCCAGTCAGAGGCGGTATTGGCTGCTTCTCCGAACGACTCAAAATTTCTGCCACCGATTCTGTAGAACCGGTCAGAACTGGCTGAATACCACCTCTGAATGTCTCCAGTTGGGACAAGCAGTGATTGGGGCACGTGATGGGTGCAGCGGATGGGGTTTTGATTTTCAATTATGAAGGGAAAACCTGGAACTCTCATATTAGGGTTTTTCCCAGATGTGCCAATATGACCACTTTAATAAAATGGAACTTTGCGAAAATGTTTTGTCTTGGAGATGGTTGTGTTGGAGTTTGTTACTTGGAACGCTTGTATTAACCTGAATCATATCGGTGATATTTTACGGATTGAGGGCATTTTGATGCCCCTGTCTTGCGTACAGATTTCAAGTTATCTTGATGATGGTTGGTAGAGAGTCCGAAGATGTATTTTATGTTTGAGTTCCTGCCAAGATCTATAGGGGTGAGGACCTTAAATCAACCAGCAGTTTCAGCTGTCAACCCACACACAGCAAAGAGGACGCAGAGTCCTCCTTACCGCCAATGTATCAAATGGAAAAATAAAATCCAATGTTGGAGAAGCGCTGATGAACCTCCAGAACTTCCAAGAAAGGATCAACCTATTTGGGGGGAATGCTCCAGAGTGAATGTCCACAAATCTGGTGGTTTCGAAGTCCAGGACCTGCAAGCAGACCTTGTGGTGCCTGCTTTTTCTTCCTTTGGTTCCTCTCTTACTTACATTTTGCGAGAAGGAACTTGCTAAAAAGAGATATGCCAAGTAGGTTGTAGAACAGTTGGGGGCTGGGTGAATCGGGATCTAATTATCCCTCACTTAACCACGGATGTGTCAATTGACCATCATTGCCCCCTAACGACCAGAGTTGAGAACAACCAGCTGATTTAAGGGTAATGCGAATCTTGCCAGTTTTAAGCAGGGAAGATGCCCTTTCCCAGGTTAAATTTAGCATCAATGCTATTTTTGGAGAGGCAGGCTGAGGATGTGGCACTTATGAATCTTCTGCCCCTTTTCTTGGCACATCTGTCTCAAATTAAGGATGTAACCTGGAGTTTACAAGGTGTTCACAAGGAGGTAGGTGTTGGTGATGAAGCCAAGTCTTTGTCCTCTTTTTTTTTTTGGAGATCTGGGTTCAAACAAAGGGCAAAGAACTTCAGTCTTAAGCAGCTGGAGGACTTCTGGGTTCTGTACGTTGATGGAATATTTTGGTGGCTTTTTTTTTTCAGGGAGAAAGAGGTTTGTCTGGAGAGATTGGTCCATTGGGGAAAAGAGGTTCTCAAGGTGGAATGGGACTCCCTGGGACCTCCGGTGATCCAGGGCCCAAAGGACAGCCGGTGAGTAGATGCGTGCGACAGCTGCTGACGTTTGTTGGTTGAGATATCTCTCAGGCCAAGAAAAACGAATTCTTCTCCAGTGGGATAGTCGGGGCAGGTATAGAGAGAATAGATCTGCCAAACATCTGAGCATTTTTCTGCATTCAATTTCCTGAAGTGACACGGGTTCCTTCTTCTTGGTTCCTGAGGACCAGCCTCTGCCAAATATGCTTAGATTAAGACATCGAGTGCAGCAAAAACAAAAACAAAAAACCACCGTCCTCCAGAAGCTGGAAGAGACAAGTGGACCTATTTCCAAGCCAAACTGTGATAAGTGGCGAAGAGGATGACTTTGTTTTGAGAGCTAAAAATCCATCTGGGTTTCGGGGGGGAGGGTTTCTTTGCCAATTTCACAAAAGGGATGACAGGGGAATTCAGACTGTTCATGTGTGTGTGTTGTTGTTGTTTTTTGCTTCATCTCTTGTTGTTTCTCCTTCTGCTCCTTGAAAAAAAAAAATCTTTCTAGGGAGATTTTGGGGAATCTGGATTTCCAGGGATTGCTGGATTCTTCGGCCCAAAGGTGAGCCCCCGTCTTCCTTGATCATGTCGTGCCAAGTTCTTTGATTCAGAGCCAGGCTGTATTTTACGCCAGGTGTCTCAAGGTGGACCGTGAGTGGTGAGCCTGCTCACAAAACGGGAGCTGCGGATGGTTGATCTCTGCCCACGTTGGGTGGGACCACCCGTGAATGACCTCCTGTCATCTCGAGATGGGCTTAGTTTGTTTGCTGCCAAATACTCTGGGTACAGCTTCAGTGGTGGGATTCATTTTTTTTTTACTACCGGTTCTGTGGGCCTGGCTTGGTGAGGCTTGGTGGGCATAGCAGGGGAAGGATATACTGCAAAATCCCCATTCCCTCCCCACCCCACTAACCTGCTTTCCAGCTCCGTTCTCCTCTGCAGGGCAACCAAAGGAGACCCAGCTGATCAGCTGGGACTCAATGGGAGGCAGAGGAGATGGGGACGGGGCCAGTTGGAGGTGGTATTGGCCGATTCTAAAACCTACTCAAAATTTCCACTCCCTGCTCTCCAGAACTGGTCAGAACCTGCTGAATAACCACCTCTGTACAGCTTCCATTTCTGTTTGGAGACAGGGCCCCGATTCAGAAGGAAGGGAAAAAGAGAGAGAAACAACAGCAGAATTGTTTGCAACTTGGATGTAGGGTATCATCCTATTTCGGGATAATATTATTTGAAATCATCATCTTCATTTAATGATCCCGTAATCCCTTGTGGGGTGGAGTCTGGGGAACTGAATGGAGCCTAGCCGAGCGTTTTAATGGCCGGATGCCTTTCCTTGTTGCCGATGTAGAGTTTTATTCTCATTGTGCCCAGAGAAATATCTCCCTCTAGCTGGGATCGAACTGACAGCCTCCTGATTGTGAGGCAAGAGCTCCCCCTCTAGGCCACCGCACCACTCCTTTTTAATGTTATTTGAAATGGTTTTACTTTTCAAAAATAGGAAAGGAGATGATGCCCAAGTGGTGGATGGTGCTCTCAGCTGGGATTTTTTTTCCACCCAGTGTTTCTTTCTTTCTCTCCATAGGGACCACCTGGAGATCTTGGCTTCAAAGGCATTCAGGGCCCTAAAGGGCCCCAAGGACTCTGGGTAAGTTGAGGACCTTGCCTTCACCCCTTTTGCCTTCACCTTCAGAAGAAACCAGAAGCTGGTTTCCTCTCGGTTAAAATAAGGTGAGCTGCATTCAGCCCCCACTTCCGTGTCTTCTCCGCCAACCGGGAAGCCAAAGGACCAGGTTTTTGACCCGTTTGGTAGTCATGAGGATGGAGACAACTTTCTTCTCAGAGGCCAAAACATTTAGCCATATCCTACCAGGTTGTCCTACCACGTCACCAAAGCCCTCACTCAGTCAGTTTTACCTGCTGGGGTCAAGCCTAAAGAATCAGCAGCAGAATAGGTAAGTCTGCTGAGGAAGTAACAGGGGTCCAAGAGGTGGGTTTGCTAGAAGTTAGGTGGCCTTCTCCAACACCTGATAAATATTCCCTCTATCAGTGGTGGTATTCAAAAAGGTTTACTACCTGTTCTGTGGGTGTGGTGTGGCGGGCGTGGCTTGGTGGGCATGGCAGGGGAAGGATACTGTAACATCCCCCTTCCCTCCCCACCCCACTAACCTGCTTTCCAGCTCCGTTCTCCTGTGCAGGGCAACCATAGGAGACCCAGCCGATCAGCCGGGACTCTGATCAGCTGGGACTCGGGAGGCAGCGAATAGATGGGGGCAGGGCCAACCAGAGGTGGTATTTGCTGGTTCTCTGAACTACTCAAAATTTCCATGACTGGTTCTTCAGAACCTGTCAGGACTGGCTGAATACCACCTCAGACCTCTACCCAGAAAAGGTGAACAAGCAACTCCTATTCTCGGGGCTGGTAGCCCTTGCTAGGTCATCTGAAAGTCCAAATTCCTTAGATGAGCTGCTGGACATTGGGCAGCTTTTTGATACCCACCTGATGCTATTGGTCAGAAAGCAAGGTGGTGTTCCAACCTCACCTGGACTCAAAAGCTAAAGGAGGATTGGAGCTGGCTAGTAGGAAAATGGAAAGGGCAGTAGAAGTTCTTGTGTTGATATATCCTATCCATTGTCTAAACAAATTGTTTGTTTTCGTAGGGTCAAGAAGGTGTCATTGGTCCAGTTGGGATTTCAGGTCCACCAGGAAATTCTGTAAGTATCTCACTTGCTCTTCCATCCCTCTTCTTAAGATCAGCAAATTTTCTCTCAAGGTGCTGTGGGATTTTCTAAGGCCATCATTACTTCATGTCCTCTTCCTAATGTGGTCATGTAAAAACTCAAAATCCACAGTTCCTTAGCTTGAGACCGTGACAGCTCTGCCCCTTGCAAGTGGACTCTCTTCAAAGCTGGTGCATATCCTTCAAGCCCTATCATGATCCAGAAGGCCCACAACTCTGGTTCTTATTTATTTAATTTCACGAATTATTGCAATGTTTCCTAGGTTGTGTTGCCTTTGGATCTTCCGTTGTGCATGTCCTGATGCAGCATCCCAAGACATTCCCAGGAAAATTGGGATGGCACGCAGCTTGAGGGTCCTTCATTCCAGAACTGAGGTCTGAAGGTCGATCCATTTAGACCATGAAACTAAAGCTCAGTTTTTCACTTTGCCTGCACGTAGAAAAGAAATTAATGGTCACCTGATATAGGCAGATGTTTTGGGCAACGGCCTCTTGATGTTGAGCCAAGCTGTAGGAGGTGATGTGAGCTGAAGGCCAAACATCTGGAACACCATCTTCCCTCCTTCTCAGTCAACAAACTTGTCCTACTTGGCTTTCTTCTCATGGTCGTCTTTTTCACACCCCGTGTTTTCTAGACAATTTTAACCCTTTAAGTCTATCAACTTGAAATTCAATATTTATATAAATATTTATAATATTTACATACAAGCCCTGCCCAGCCAGTCACATGACCACCAAGCCACACCCACAAATTAGGCCACACCCACAGAACCAGTTAGTGGTCCCTGGGATCTAAAATTATGAGTTTGGTGGTCCCTGAGGTCCAAAAGGTTGGCGACCCCTGCTCTATAGTGTCATTTTGAGGGAAGGAGTTGAAACAGTTTATGTCCGGGGTGTGAGGGGTCTGTAAATATTTTCACAGCTCTCTTTTTGACTCGTGCAGGATACAGGTCCTCCATGGAAGGCAAGTTGGTAGCAATTGTTTTTTTCTGCATTCCTAATTATCCTCTGAAGTCTGTGTCTGCCCTGTTGGGTTGCAGAACCAAACCAGACAGTTATAGAGGTGCAGATGATAGGCTCAATAATTCCTCTGTAGAATTGAATCAGCAGCTCCTTGGGCAGCGAGGGGACCTTGGAGGTCTTCTAATCCAACCCCTGTTTGAGCAGGAGACCCTCTACCATCTAAGACAAGTGACTGTCCAGTCTCTTCTTAAAAACCTCCAGTGATGAAGCACACACAACTTCTGGTGGCAAGTCGTTCCACTGGTTAATTGTCCTCACTGTTAGGAAGTGTCTCCTTAATCCCAGGTTACTTCTCTCCTTGATTAATTTCCGTCCATTGTTTCTTCTCCTGCCTTCTGGTGCTTTGGAAAATACGTTGGGTCCCCCCCCTCTTCTTCATGGTGGCCCCTCAAATATTGGAATCCTGTTATCGTGTCGTCCCCAGTCCTTCTTTTCATTAAACTAGACATACCCAATTCCTGCAATTGGCGTCGGAAGAATACAGAAAAGAGAAAAGTGTGCAGGGAAGAGCAACGAAGATATTAAAGGGTCTGGACTGGAGGCTAAATTGTATTATGAGCAGTTGAAGGAGCTGGGTGTGTCTAGCGGAATAACAGAACATTAGAATTGGAAGGGACCTTGGAGGTCTTCTAGTCCAACCCCCTGCTCAAGCAGGAGACCCTATCCCATTTCAGACAAAAGGGTTCCCCCAATGTCTTCTTAAAAACCTCCAGTGCAGGCAAGCCATCTCTCTCTCTCTCTCACACGCAGGGCTGATTCACACAGGCTTCACTGACTTTGGAGCTTTTCATTATATTGGAATGTTGCAGGTGTCTTACACGTTTAACAGGTGTGCCTTTTGTCACCTTTCCCCCCCTCCCCCCAGGGTCCTAAAGGAGAGAAAGGCAGCCAAGGTGAAGCGGTGAGTGTTGTCCCTTCTGTGCCATGGGTGTAAAATTACTTTCAGACCTTTCGGTCTCACCTCTTCTGGGAAAGGACCTGTTTTCACCCCCTTCTTCATTTCCTTTTTCAGGGTCTCCAAGGTCCAAGGGTAAGTATGGCTGTGTTGTCCCATCAACACTGCTCCTTCCACCCCAAGACTTGAAAACTCTTCACCTGGTTTTGGGTTTTTTAAAAAAAAATATTTTCATTAAACATATTTCATCATTTTATATCACTTTTACAATCTTTGCAGTGCTCCAGCTGCGGTGATTTTCATACATAGACACACAGACACAGACAGACAGACAGACAGACAGACAGACAGACAGACAGACAGACACACACACACACACACACACACATATATATATATATATATATATATATATATTCTGAGGTTCTATATGTATGTATGTTGTATGTATGGATGTTTGTTATTCGAGGTTCTTATCGTATAGATTGGAAGTATCCAGCGTAGAGAGATTGCACGGTGAAGTCTCATTCATCATCTTCAGGCTTGTGTCTTCAGCTCTGTGCTTCTCAGAGTGAGAAGCACAGAGCTGAAGACACAAGCCTGAAGATGATGAATGAGACTTCATCGAAACGTTGCCTAGCTACTTCCAATCTTACGCGGGAGAAAACCCGAATAACCAAAGATAGATAGATAGATAGATAGATAGATAGATAGATAGATAGATATCAATGTTCTGACCAAAGCTTCCAGAGACCGTAATTAAGCACACACTTAGTCCAAACAATCCCTCAAGATAAGCACCCACCTTTCTCTCCTTTGAATGATTGCCAACAACTAAAGTGCCAAATGAACTATAAAAAACCAACCGGAGTACAAAGTCCACACAGAGCTTCAAGGTTGAATCAGATGGTTCTGATTTGGCCTTTGTGCAGTGTAAATTAAGAATGGTCATGTCCGGGTTAAAAATGTGGAATTTGCTTAAAAGAATAGAATGCAACATTTTAGTCCAGGCAAGAAAATCACAGGTGCAAGTGCCGAGATGACAAGAGCCCTTGGAAGCCAGTGAAGAAAAAGTATTTCTTTCCAAAGGCAACTGGACTTCCTTGGTTTTTCTTTGAAGAGGTTTTGCTTCTCATCCAAGAAGCTTCTTCAACTCTGATGAACAGCTAAATGTCTATGGAAATTCTCAGTCATCCAGGTCATGGTTGTCTCAAAGGGGCTTTCTTTCAAAAGGCAACTGGACTATAGGATTCAGGTGACCCTGAGGGCACAGATGAACCTCCAAGTGGCCTCAACGATGCTCAGAAAGACTGCCAATGACCAGATGACTGCAAGGAATATATAAATCCTTCCGTTCCCTACCATTCAGTCGGAAATGATGAAGCTTCTTAGAGGAGAAGCGAAATGTCTTCAAGCAAAAGAAGAAAGTCCAGTTGCCTTTTGAAAGAAAGCAACTTTGGGACAGAGAAGAAAGTGTGTGTGTGTGTGTGTGTGTGTGTGTGTGTGTGTGTGTGTGTGTGTGTAAAAGAGGAAGAGACCTTTGGAAAAGAGGTTCCCCCTCCTTCCATACACGGTGGTGTTTTGCATCTCCAGTTCAGCCCCTGACAGTTCAGGTTGTGAAGGATCAATTGTGGTTTATCTTGACTCTTGTCTTCCTAGGGTATCGCAGGGCCCCGAGGACCTCCAGGCCCCCCGGTATGTATTTAAAATATGATGTGGGTTTTTGTTGTGTTTGTCTTCAAAAGCACACAATGATGGCCCAACCTTTTCTGCTACTGGTGTCAGAATTCTGGCAGTCACCCCAATTAAGTCTTGAGCCAAACTTCCAAAACTTCAAAAGGATTTATTGGGAGTTAACATATCCGGCACTGCCTGGGTGAAGCCGACTCCGAGACACATAATTCATTGTCACCCTTGACCCTGGTTTCCCCCCCACCCCCTGTGGAACCCGAATGCAAGAGATAGCAAAAGCTTATAGACTTATATACCGCTTCACAGTGTTTTACAGCCCTCTCTAAGCGGTTTACAGAGTCAGTCTCTTGCCCCCAATAATTTAGGTCCCCCTTTTACCCACCTCGGAAGGACGGAAGGCTGAGTCAACCTTGAGCCTGGTGAGGTTCGAACTGCCAAATTGCAGGCAGCTGGCAGTCAGCAGAAGTAGCTGCAGTACTGCACTCTAACCACTGCACCACCGAGGCTCATGTTCTTTCTTTACAATCTAAAGCAAGGGTCTTCAAATTTGGCAAGTTTAAGACTGGTGGACTTCAATTCCCAGAATTCCTGAGCTAACATGACTTGGGGAGGAATTCTAGGAGTTGACGTCCACAAGCCTTAAAGCTGTCAAGTTTGAAGACCCCTGATCTAAAGCATCAGACAGACAGCTTTCTACCTTGACCTCTCCCTGTTCCTCCTAGTCTTCCACGTCCATCAACGGCCAAGAATTTTATCTTGCTTAAGGCTTCATGTTTTGTCTCTTTAACTTTACAGGGCCCACCAGGAATTGAAGCTGCATTTGTAAGTTTTCTGAATCCTCATTGGCCTTAGAACTCTGCAAGTTTGGGATGTTTGTTGCAACCCCTCCCCCCAAATGAAACCATGAAACCTTTGGGTGATTGGGTTACAAGATAATAAATAACAGATAATCAGAGTTGGAAGGGACCTTATAGGTCATCTAGTCCAACCCCCTGCCCAAGCAGGAGACCCTACACCATTTCTGACAAATGGCAGTCCAGTTTCTTCTTGGAAGCCTCCAGGGATGAAACTCCTACAACTTCCGAAGGCAACTTCTGTTCCATCAGTTGATTGTTCTCACTGTCAGAAAGTTTCTCCTTATTTCCAGGTTGAATCTCTCCTTGTTCAGTTTCCATCCATTATTCCTTGTCTGGCCTACAAGCGCTTTAGAAAATAGCTTGACCCCTTCCTCCTCTCTGTGGCAGCCCCTCAAATTTTGGAAGATGCTATCCTGTCTCCCCTGGTCCTTCTCTTCCCTAGACTAGCCAAGCCCAGTTCCTGTAACCATTCTTCATATACCTTAGTCCGTGAGACTGTGTGGTTCTTATTTCACTTAAACATCCATCTTGGAGATTCCATGATTAATCTTGTCAGTGCCCATATTCTATCTGCATGGACTTTTTCCTTTTAGTCTACCATAACTATGTCTTTTCTCCTCTAATCCAGGGGCAAGATGACTTTGATGCAGCTTTCCACTCCATGTTGACTGCCAGCGCTGCCTTCAGGTCTGAGGTAACCCATAAAAGCTTCTTAAAGGAAAATTATCTGAAGGACTTATGGGAAAAAGAATTGACCACTGTAAGGAATTCATCCGCGTCTTCTCTCTTTCCTGGCAGAGCTACGAACAGATGGATCTTCCGGCGATGGATCAAGAAGGGGAGATCTTCAAGACCCTGCACTACCTCAGTGTCCTCATCCAGAGCATCAAGAGACCCATGGGGACCAAGGAAAACCCTACCCGTATTTGTAAAGACCTCATGAACTGTGAACAAAAGATGCAGGATGGTAAGACTTCATCTGCTCCAGGATGGACAACATGTAAATAAATGTCCTCCAAGATCTACATCACTCGTGATGCCTTAAAGAGGAGGAGGAGGAGGAAGAGGATGGATTTCATGGGGTATCTAGATTTGCACCTATTTGGGCCAAAGCTGAACAAAGCCCTAAGGTCTAGATTTCATTCCTTCATGAACTTTCTGCCCAACTCTTGGCAACAAATGGAAGAATCTCAATGTATCGCCCAATAAACTGAACAAAAAAGAGAACCAAACAGTAGAGAAAAGAACAACAAAAGAGTTGTGTAAGATGGCCATTTGTCCCTTCTTTACAAGGTGTCAGTGTAATCAAAGGCCCATCTCAAGAAAAGATTGACTAGGCTAAAAGCCAGGAACAGCAGGACCATCAGATCTCCAGGATCAACCTATTCCACAATGTTCTAGTCTGCCACCTCCCTCTTTACATGGGATGAGTCATCTTCTCTAGATGATCAGACAGGATGGGCAAAATCATTCTGGAGTTGAGATTCTAGATTGCTGGACCTTCTCTGTACAGAATAACAGAGTTGAAAGGGACCACAGAGGTCTGATACTCCAATGTCTTGTTCAAGCAGGAGATCCTATGCCAACGGTCTTCAAACTTGTCAAGTTTAAGACTTGTGGACTTCAATTCCCAGAATTTCTGAGCTAACAAGACTGGAGGAAGAATTCTGGGAGTTGAAGTCCACAAGTCTTAAAGCTGTCCAGTTTGAAGACCCCTGCCTTATACCATTCCGGACAAGTGGTAGTCCAGTATCTTCTTAAAAGCCACCAATGATGGAGTACCCAACAATGATTATGACCCACTGCAAAAGATTAAAGGACGCTGATAATAGTTGGAGGACAAGAGGTCTAATCTTGGGTGTCTGGTAGCTTCCATACTGTTCTTCTCCAGAACTTTGACAAAGTTCTCATGGCTTCTTCTTCCTGTTATGGTCCTGTTATGACCATCTGTAATACAATAGGTCATTAACCAGTTCCTTTCGGGTCAGGATAACCTAGTATCTCCTATACATATCCTTATGCCCAAAAATACAGGCCCATGTTGTAGCCAGAAGCCTGATATTTCCTTTAGAACGTAACAAGTTACAAAACAGTATGTGTTTATTAGATATAGTTATATAACTGTCCAGTAACCATTTCTTTGTTCAAGTGTTGGATAAGTGTGGCTTCCCTTCTGTTCTTCATTTTCACAAGTGTAACTTATAATATGTAATTTCTACATATCTCAAAGATACCATTATAACTGCATCTGGCCTCGCGCGTTATTCCTCTCTTCTTCTTCTTCCTTCAGGTGTGTACTGGATGGACCCAAATCTTGGCTGTTCTTCAGACAGCATTCAGGTCACCTGCAACTTTGCCCAAGGAGGTCAAACCTGCCTCAACCCTATCACAACATCAAAGGTACATTAAAGGCACACGGCATTTCTAGCAAAAACCACTGGAATATGACACATTTCACATGCAGCCCATGGAACAACTCTAAAAACAAGGACATTTTTTAATTTCCTGAAAATGCCTCGTGGTTCTACGTGGGGCACAGAGAAGTTCTTGGAAAGGCAGATAATGTATCTAGGGCTTGGCTGCACCATTTCCCATTTTTTTTCAATCCCAATAAAATCTTTTGCAAAAAATTAAAAAATTAAAAACAGGCGGATAGGGAGCCGGGCACGTTCTTCAATGCCCACATGGCTGACACGTTGCTTATCCTTGTTGTTAAGTACCACGTTCCAATTGTTTAAGCTTTTAAAAATAAGAAGCTCTGTCTTAAGCTGAACCTGGAAAGGAATAAGTAGCTAGTGACATTAAAAAAAAGTGGTATTTTGGCTCAGTTGAAAAATGAGGCGTTCTTTTCATGGGTAACCTCAGGCAACATCTAGCCTGGAGCAAAACGATTTGTGAATAAGCAGAGCAATTTTTTATTTTCTCTCTCTCTCTCTCTCTTTCTCTTTCTGTCTCTCTCTCTTTCTCTTTGTCTCTCTCTTTCTGTCTCTCTCTCTCTCTCTCTTTCTCTCTCTTTCTCTTTGTCTCTCTCTTTCTCTCTCTTTCTCTCTGTCTGTCTCTTTATCTCTTTCTTTCTCTCTCTCTCTCTTCCTGTTTAAATAGAATTGGGGTTGAGAATTTGAGATTCTGCTGGCCCATGTTATTATTGTCCAGAATTTCAGCCATGTCATCTCTCGTTCGAAGCAGTAAGTAATGTCTCTGTTTCTGTGAATGGGTCTTGTAGTTAAAGCAGCCAGATTCATTCATAAAAATAGAGACATTACCAAGGTTGGCTGCAGGAAGTTACTTTGTCCATGGGAAGGATGACTCTTAGTGCAAATCCATGCTTATCTGTCCATAGCAATAACAATAGACCAGTGGTGGGATTCAAAATATTTTACTACCAGTTCTGTGGGCACGGCTTGGTGGGCGTGGCTTGGTGGGCATGGCTTGGTGGGCGTGGCTTGGTGGGCGTGGCAGGGGAAGGATAGGGAACCTTCTCCTGGGGGAAGGATACTGCAAAATCCCCCTTCCCTCCCCACCCCACTAACCTGCTTTGCAGCTCCGTTCTGCTGTGCAGGGCAACCAAAGGAGACCCAGCCGATCAGTTGGGACTCAATGGGAGGCAGAGAAGAGATGGGGTTAGCGGGGCCAGTCAGAGGTGGGATTGACCGGTTCTCCAAACGACTCAAAATTTCCACTACTGGTTCTCCAGAACTGGCCAGAACCTGCTGAAGACCCACCTCTGCAATAGACTTATGTACCACGTCACAGAGCTTTCCAGCCAGCCCTCTCTAAGTGGTTTACGGAGTCAGCCTCTTGCCCCCAATAATCTGGGTCCTCATTTTACCCACCTTGGAAGGACGGAAGGCTGAGTCCAACTTGAGCCTGGTGAGATTCAAAATGACAAATTGTAGACAGCCGGCAGTCAGCAGAAGTAGCCTGCCGTGCTGCGCTCTAACCACTGCACCACCATGGCTCATAAGTGCAAATCAATGTTTATCTGACCACTGGATAGTCCAAAAATATTAAGATTTTTTTCCCTCCTTTGTAGTTTTATACATTTCCGGTGCATGGCTGCTTGAGTGTAGTTGAAGGTCTCTAGAATGGTGATAAGTTGGTTTAGGCATGAAGGTCTCAAGATGTTTCTCCTAGCCAGAACGTTGAGTCCAACCTTTATCCCAAACTTTTGTACGTCCCCTTGTCTAGCTGGACTTCGATATTGGAAGAGTACAAATGAATTTCCTTCACCTCTTGAGCTCTGAAGTCGTTCAGAACATCACTATCCATTGCTTGAACATGTCGGTTTGGCCGGAAGGACCGTCCGAAGGGGCCTCTGTAAGCTTCAAGGCCTGGAACGGGCAGCTCTTCGAACGGGGAGGGCAGCTCACGCCGGATGTTGTGGTGAACCATTGTAAGGTATGGCAATCCTCTGGGGGAAAAAAAGAGTTGGAAGGGTTGGCTGCTACCCCCCATGGAGAAGATACTGCGATTTCATCATCAAGATCTAGAAATATCTACCCTTGAAAGGTCTCCTTCCCCAAACTACGGCCATGTGGAAGGTGTTTTCGTCTTTGAGTTGTTTTATTATCCAGGGTAGAGGTAGGTTGCTCAGGTTCAAATCCTGATGAAACCAAGTCACCCTGACTCCTTGCAAAAGAAAAATTGTGAGCGCTGAAAAAAAGGTAAAACATCTACAAGGCTTGTCCCAAATGTGCTTTTTTTTTTTTTTCAAGAGGCAACTGTACTTTCTTGTTTTTATTTGAAAACATCCAAGAAGCTTCTTCAGCTCTGACTGGATGGTGGGGAATGGAAGGATGATCTTTTCCTCTTCCTCCTTTTCCTTCTCTTCCTCTTCCTCTTCCTCTTCCTCTTCCTCCTCTCCTCCTCCTCCTCCTCCTCCTCCTCCTCCTTTTCCTTCTCCTCCTCCTCCTTTTCCTTCTCTTTCTCTTCCTCCTCCTTTTCCTCCTCCTCCTCCTTTTCCTCCTCCTCCTCCTTCTCTTTCTCTTCCTCCTCCTTTTCCTCCTCCTCCTCCTTTTCCTCGTCCTCCTTTTCCTCCTCCTCCTCCGTCTTCATCTCCTCCTCCTCCTCTTTTCCCCAAGGTGCTTTTTCAAAAGGCAGCTGGACTTTCTTGTTTGTTTTTTCTTTGAAGACGTTGAGCTTCTCATCCGAGAAGTTTCTTCAGCTCTGACTGGATGGTGGGGAATGGAAGGATCCTCCTCCTCCTCCTTCTTCCTCTTCCTCCTCCTCCTCCTCCTCCTCCTCCTCCTCTTTTCCCAAAGGCACTTTTTCCAAAAAGCAACTGCACTTTTCTTGTTTTGTTTTTTCTTTGGAAACATTGTGCTTCTCATCCAAGAAGCTTCTTCGGTTCTGAAGAACTGAAGCAGAACCAAAGAAGGTTCTTGGATGAGAAGCGAAATTTATTCAACGAAAAAACAAAACCAGAAAAGTCCAGTTGCCTTTTGAAAGAAAGCCCCTTTGGGACAACCATGAGCTGAATGACTGAGAATCTCCATAGGCAGAATCTCCAAAGGCTTCCGGTTGTCTATCTCGGCTACCAAGCATTGGAGGGGAGACTTTTTCATCAAAGCAAAAGCTCCCCCTGCTGATAGTTTGAATGAATTGAACGCAGCTGAGCTCTAAAATTGAAACTGGATATATGATGCAAGAGATCATCCCTCTTTGCATCTATTTTCAGGGGTGGGATTCTACCAGTTCACACCTATTCGCTAGAACCAGTTGTTAACATTCTAAGCAGTTCAGAGAACCGGTTGTTAGAAGAAATTACTGGACTAATCCTGTAAGGAAGGCAGGAAGGAAACATTCTGGTGTTGCTTACAGAAACTGCCTCTCCGTTAACCCTTGTTACATTCTTGGCAGGACTAGACTTCCTGTCTCAGGAACATCTCTGGAGTTTTTTCCCCCTCCTTTGCTGGTACTTTGCTTTTGTGGGGTGACCATTCAAAGTTACAATGGCACTGAAAAAAGTGACATGACCGTTTTTCACACTTACGACGGTTGCAGCATCCCCACAGTCATGAGAGAATGTCGGAACGAGGAATCTGCTTCGTGATTTTGGGAAGCCTAGGTCAGAACATTAGGCTGCCAAGAAATTTAAAATGGAACTCAGGGTCAGGTCTTGGATTATTGTAGTTACCATCTTAGTCTTCTCATGGATGTCCATGATGGAACTTCGGATGGATGGATGGACGGATGGATAGAGAGATGCATATATGTATGTATGTACAGTATGGATGGATGGAGAGATGCATGGACTGATGCATGGATGGATGGATGGAGAGATGCATGTATGTATGTATGTATGTATGTACAGTTTGTATGTATGTGTGTATGTATGTATGTATGTATGTATAGAGAGATACATAGATTGATGCACGGATGGATGGATAGAGAGGCATGGACTGATGCACAGATGCATCAGATGTATGTATATATGTATGTCTGAATGTCTGGATGGATGGATGGATGGATGGATGGAGAGAGAGAGAGATGCATGGATTGATGGATGGATGGACAGATTATGTGCCATCATTTTTGACTCCTAGTAACCACAGAAATGGAGTTTTTCAAGGACAATATGTCCCTAACCTGGTCTTGCAGGTCTTCCAAAGCTGGCCCCATGACCACCATTATTGAGTTCCTTCACCTTTCCTGTTGGCCATCCTTTTCATCTCTTTCCATCCACCATTCCCAGAGTTAGCTCCTTCTCCAGAGAACCGGCTTTTTGCATAAATGTTGCCCAACGTTGGATAATTTGAGCCTGATCATTTATGCCTCAAGGGAAGAGTTGGGTTGACTGGGTTTGATGATCCATTTGGAGGCAGAAAGAAACATTTAGTGGTGGCGGCGGGGCAAATAAAGAGGGAGGGGCTTTGTGATGGATTTTCCATTCCCCCCTCCTTTGGGGCGGTTGGGTCTTCCTATCTCCAGCCACGTGTGGTTGCAGGGCGTAACCCTCAGGTTTCCTCTTCAACCAGATTCAAGACAGTCATTGGCATCACGCTCTCTTTACCTTCCGGACATACGACATCCAACGGTTGCCAATTGTGGGCATCTATAACCTTCCACCAAGCAAACCAGGGAAGGAATATTTCCTTGAGGTTGGGCCAGTGTGTTTCCTCTAGAAGTCAACTTTCTTGGTGCTCCACCCATTGGCTTCTTTCAGAAGAAAGGCTGCGTCTTTGGCCAAGAGACTTGGCCACCTGGAGCCAAGATCTGGGCCTTCAGCACTGGGACCATGTCAAATGGGAAAGCCTTTGCAGATCCATCAGCCGCTCCATCTCGGCATGGGGAGAAAAGGTTTGGAAGAACCCAGGGGACTGAAGCGACTTCAGAGAAGGCCAGTTGAAGTAGACATATTCTCCACGCATGGTTGGACTCTTTCCCTTCAGCCAAAGGAGGAAAGAAAAAAAAAAGTTGCTTGCAGAAAACCCAAATCATTCATGCAGTTTTTGGGTCACCAAGCGTAACATTCCGGAACCCAGGTCCTTTTTCCTTTTTTTAAGGTTTTGCTGGACAAGACAGGGGAAAAAAATCAATGTTGCCATCTTCTTATGTTGAGATTATTTTTCAATCTGCTCACTGTTCTGGAACAGGAAGGATTTTGATGTGCAATATTAAACAGAGAGAGGAGAAAGAGAGAGAGAAAAAAATATATAGATATATATTATTTAAGGCAAAAGAAAAAGAATCTAAATAAAAGCTGGCGAGATTCTTCTTCTTTTTGGAAATGAAAAAAAAAACCCACAGTCCTTTCGATGTAGGGTGGTAAGGGGAGATATGTCCCCCACCAAAGTGGAAAGGGGTGAACAAACTTTGGTGCTACATTGTAGAAAGAGAAAATGAAAGAGAGAAAACAAAAGAGAGAGAGAGAAAGAGAGAGAGGGACAAGCCTTTTCAATTTGATTCTACCTCTCACTGTGAAAATATTTGGTGCTCTTTTATTTTTTAAAGAAGTTGTAATTATATATATACATATATATATATATATATGAGTAAAAACTATTTAAAACTCCTCAGAGGTGCTACAGTGTCTCTTAATAGTCCTCCCCTCCATTTGGGTAAATTACATTTGCAGGAAAAAAAACAACCAACAAACAAAACACAGGGCACGTTCTTCTTATTGGTACAGGGAAGAGAACCGAGTTAATTTAAAAGTGCATTAAACATTCTCCAGATTTTTTTTTTCCTGTGGAATCAAACAACTTAGCCACAGGGCGTGGGTTGAGGGGGAGAGGCAGGGTGTAAAGTTGAAGAGTAGTTGTTAGCTAATATATATACCTATATAAATATATACATATATATATATATATACCTGTATGTGTGTGCCAAGTGCATTTGGGTTTAAGGAACAGAGAATATAAAATTCAAAAAAAAAAAGGTGTGTATTTTGGAGAACGTACTGTATGTGTTAGTCCAGCTTTTTAGTCTGGGCTACGAGGAGACCCCGATGGAAGAAAGATATTTTTGAAAATAAAACTGATCTATCGTAGCTTTTCTATAAGTAGAGCCCATTTCAGCATTTGTTTTTGAGGTTTGTCCATACGGATAAAAGAAGGACCAGACCAACCGTAGAGGTATGTTGGAGTCGTCTGCACTCATTTTGTCTTGGGTTTTGTTTCATTGTCACTGTCATTCTTGTTGCCATTTCTCTCTTTTGGTGCGTTGTGTCCTGTAGATATCTAGACCTTGTATCTGTAAATTTGGAACTCAAAAGGGAAAACAAAACAGAACAAAACCAGAAGGTTTAAATAGTATGGTATTTCTTTCTATATAAAGAATGTCCTGATGATGGAAGTGAGGTCACTCTGTCCTACTTGACTTTTCCTGGTGTGTGTGTGTGTGTGTGTGTGTGTTTTTTGTAAGAAAAAAGAAATAAACGAGACGTGTGTGGTTTTTTTTTTTTTTGAAAAGCGGGTGGGAGAAATAAAATAAAAGCTGTCTCCTGTTCTTGTTTCACTGAACAAAAATGTAAACTGAACTGTATCCTTTCTTGCTGCCAAGGCTCCTCTCCCCCCCCACACTTTTTAATAATTTTCTGTGTCAAATGCAAATCTTACCATCGAGTGAATCCCAAAGATTTCTCAAGAGGCAACTGGACTTTCTTGGAAGATGTTTCGCTCCTCATCCAAGGAGCTTCTTCTTCAGCTCTGAAGAAGCTTCTTGGAGGAGCTGAAGAAGCTTCTTAGAGGAGGAGTGAAACGTCTTCAAAGAGAAACCAGAAAGTCCAGTCTTGGAAAAGGACAACAATGACCTGGATGACGGAGAATCTCCATAGACAAATTGACTGAATCCAGAATAAATCTCCTTTCTCCGGGGCACACCCTATAGGATTTTGGCGTAGGATTCCATCTCCTGCCATCTCCTGTAGAGTTTTTATTCGTTTATAGCATTAGCAATAGCACTTAGACTTATATATCAACTTCACAGTGCTTCACAGCCCTCTCTAAGCGGTTTACAGAGCCAGATTCTTTCCCCCAACAATCTGGCTCCTCATTTGACCCACCTCGGAAGGAGGGAAGGCTGAGTCAACCTTGAGGCTGGTGAGATTCAAACTGCCAAATTGCAGGCAGCCGGCAGGCAGCAGAAGTAGCCTGCAGTTGTGCACTCTAACCACTGAACCACCATGGCTCAAAGAAGGAAGGGAGGAAACATGAAAGGAGGGAGGGAGAGAGGAGGAAGGAAGGACTTCGACTTAATATACTGCTTCACAGTGTTTTTACAGCCCCCTCTAAGTGGTTTACAGAGCCAGCATAATTTCCCCCAACAATTTTGGGTCCTCATTTGACCCACCTCAGAAGGACGGAAGGTTGAGTCAACCTGGAGCCTGATTAGATTTGAACTACCAAATTGCAGGCAGCCGGCAGTCGGCAGAAGTAGCCTGTAGTACTGCACTCTAGCCACTGCGCCACTGCGGCTCATGGAATTTATTGGCCGCCTGTCTCGTATCCAACGACTATGGCTGGCTTACGATGTAAAAACCTTGAAAAACATTCAAACCGTGATTCGTAAAACAAGAAAAAAAAGCAGATTTTTTTTTTTTTTAAAAAAAAGAACATTAAACATCCACAATCCATTAAAAAGGAGTTTGGGGGCAAAGGTCTAGGACCGTTTGCAAAACAGTCTCCCTGCTAAATCCAAATTATCGTGTTTCTAGATGGTCAGATTGGAGAGGAATTTTTGCAAAAACGGTTCTGCGTATGTCAAATCTTCCTTCCTTTTCCTTCCTTCTCTAGCACCATCCACACCTTCCTTCTGTAACTAGGCAACTAACTGTGATGCCCCCCAGGTCTCCTGCGGTTTTTGCAAAGCGAGACAATGGAGTAAACGGGAAGGGGGGGGGACATATTCTCCGGAGGGGGAGGGAAGGCGTGGCAACAGCTGACTCCCGTTGACAAACATTCAAATGCGTACCCGGAGACTCCTTGGAAGCCCTGCCAAGAGGTGGCACGGCTTGTTCCCATGGCCAAGGCCAACACAATGGGTGGGCGGTGAAGGGGGAATTAGGGTGGGGAGGAGCTGGATTAGGATTTGAGCCACTTCTGGGGAAACGAGACTGTCCAGCTGGAGCTAAAAAGCTTGAATTGCACTGAGAGTTTCTGCCCCACTCTGGGAAAATGAGCTGATCGCCCACCATCAGAAGCTGGAAGGGACCTTTGGAGGTCTTGTAGTCCAACCCCCCCTACTCAAGCAAGAACCTCTACACCATTTCAGACAAATGTCCAATCTCTTCTGAAAGGCCTCCAGTGATGGAGCACCCACAACTTCTGCAGGCAAGTCGTTCCACTGATTAATTGTTCTCACTGACAGAAAAGTTCTCCTTAATTCTAGGTTGCTTCTCCCCTTGATTAGTTTCCATCCGTTGCTTCTTGTCCTGCCCTCTGGTGCTTTGGAGAATAAACCAGAATAACAGAATTGGAAGACTCCTTGGAGGTCTTCTAGTCCCAACCCCCTGCTCATCTATATATATAAAAAAGCGAAATGACACTCATGCATCATCACAAAATCTCCAGAACCATAAAGCCTACAAACTTGAAATTTGGCACTTATGTTCCTCTTGGCGTCTAGGGGCTCACTAAGAAAGGATTTTTCAAAATGACCATCAGAGCACTCGTATTTCCTATATTACTATTATTAACACGCTCTGATGCTAAGGAGTTCTTACTCCCCCTCCCCACCTGAAAAGAAATCTCTTCCAAATGCAAAACACAGAGGAGAGGAGTTTCAGTTTCACAGCAGCAAGCAGCTTTAGTACAGAACAGTTGAGCTAAGCCATGCCCAGGCTCCTTTCTGTCTCCTTCTTGCTCACACAGCAAATACTGTTTCAGTTTCCAAACAGTCCTCAGCTCTCTCACACGTTGACAGGACGCTAGCCAGATGAATACCGATGGATGCTGGTAGGCAGAGGTACAATTTCTTCTCTCCTTATTTTCCTCCCCAAAAACTAAGCCCGACCACATAGTTTCGTAGTGAAGCACGGGTACCCAGCTAGTTCAGAATAAATCTGAAAAAAAAAAAAATAACCCCTTTAGTGGACAACCATTTAAATATGAGCCAGCCGTGTGCTGCAGCTGCCAAAAAAAGCTAATGCAGTCTTAGGCTGCATTAACAGGGATAGAATCAAGATCACGTGAAGCGTTAATACCACTTTATAACGCCTTGGTAAGGCCACACTTGGAATACTGCATCCAGTTTTGGTCTCCACGATGTAAAAAAGATGTTGAGACTCTAGAAAGAGTGCAGAGAAGAGCAACCAAGAGGATTAGGGGACTGGAGGCTAAATCATATGATGAACGGTTGCAGGAACTGGGTATGTCTAGTCTAGAGAAGAGAAGGACTAGGGGTGGCATGATAGCAGTGGTCCAATATCTGAGGGGTTGCCACAAAGAAGAGGGGGTCAAGCTATTCTCCAAAGCACCTGAGGGCAGGACAAGAAGCCACGGATGGATATTAATCAAGGAGAGAAGCGACCTAGAACTAAGGAGAAATTTTCTGACAGTTAGAACAATTAATCAGTAGAACAAAACTTGCCCTCAGAAGTTGTGAATGCTCCAACACTGGAGGTTTTTAAGACGAGATTGGATAACATTTGTCTGAAGTGGTGCAGGGTTTCCTGCCTAAGCAGTGGGTTGGACTAGAAGACCTCCAAGGTCCCTTCCAACTCTGTTATTCTATTCTATTCTAATAAGAAAGATTCAGCGCCTTGGTGGTCCTTCAGAAAGCAACCTATTTCTTCGACTCCTTGAAGCAGATGGAAGATCAGTCTGTCTTCACTGGCAAAAAAAAAATAATAGAAGCCGGGCCAAGAATAGGGCTGAATGGGACCCGAAGGATTTTTGTTGCCAAACAGTAAATCAGCAGCTATATAGGAAATTCCTGGAAAAAAAACAAAAAACACCAGAGGGGAGCTGATAAATGTGTCTTTCTGGAAAGAAAGGAGCTTTTGATTTAGCGGGACGGAAGCACAAAGGAAGAACAGCAAACAAGCCAAATTTGCTTGTGAGAGAGTTCGAGAAAAGTTTTATTTCTTGCGTTTTGTCCCCTCCGGTGATTTTCCTCCCCACGTCTTAAGTTTTTTTTTTTAATGTGTGGCCAGTAGCTCTCACCAGGGGGCAATAAAAGCCTGACATAAAAAGCCAGCCGTATATATTACTGTTTATTTTTGTAGTTCCCACAAGACATTTCTCCAGCTGTTTCTTTTTTTAGTTTTGTGCATTTTTTTTCTTTCTTTCTTCTTTCTTCTTTCTTTCTTTCTTTCTTTCTTTCTTTCTTTCTTTCTTTCTTTCTTTCTTTCTTTCTTTCTTTCTTTCTTCTTTCTTCTTTCTTTCTTCTTTCTTTCTCTCTTTCTCTCTCTCTCTTTCTTTCTTCAATGGGTAATTCAAGCTGATATCTGCTTAGTTGGGAGTAAGGCCTTAATCCATCTCAGTGGGCCTCACCTATGAGTAGACGTAATTTCTGTCATCCTTTCCAAGGTACCGGATTCCATAAACCCACCTCTGGTCTCTGACGTTAATTGTAAGAGTCGACCAAGTTAGATTTTTAGAATTGACTCAGTCTGGGATAGAAGAGAAGAGAAAAGAGAAGAGAAGAGAGAAGAGAAGAGACGAGAAGAGAAGAGAAGAGAGAAAGTAGAATAGGAGAGAAGAGAAAATAGAAGAGAAGAGAAAGTAGAATGGAATAGAAGAAAATAGAGAAAATAAAAGAATAGAATAACTTTATTGTCACTTTGAATGTAGACTAATTGGAATACATTAAATATTAAATTTTGTTGCATGTAGCTCTTAAAGGATCATCACCTCCAATTTTACATTACATAAACATGACAAGATACATAACCATGACAAAATTTGTCTTATTCTCCCTGCAAACAAACTGTAAAAAAGTCATTTCCCCCCTGAAAAATCTATTCCTATTTCTTTAAAACAGCTGGGTTTTTTTTCTGCTGTCATGATATCTCAGAAGAACAATATGCCACATAAAAAACTGGCAATTCTAGGAGAACTGCTTTGGCTACCAGCTGTGGGTAGAAGAGGGAAGGAGAAGGAGCACAAGAAAAGGGGAGAAGGAAAACGAGGAGCAGGAAAAAGAAAGCTAGGAAGATGGGGGGGCAAGGAAGGGAAGTAGAAGAAGCAGAGGGAGGAGGAGGAGGAGGAGAAAAAAGAAGAGAAGGAGAAGAAGGGAAAGAAAAGGAACAGGCAGAGGATGAAGGAGGAGAAGAAAGGGAGAGGGAGGAAGATGAGAAGGAAAAAGGAGAGGAGAAGAATGAGGAAAAAAAAGAAGAAAAAGGAAAAAGGGAGAAGAAGGGAAAGGACAAGAAAAGAAGAGATAGGAGGAGATGTTTAATGAGAAAGAGATGATGATGATGATGAGAAGGAGAAGGAGAAGGAGAAAGAACTATTGCTATGGCCTGCGAAAAAAACTTCCATCCAAAATCAGCAGAGAATCTCTCTTTTTGATATATTCCCTTACCTTCATTCTTAACTCAAACGCCAAGAAGCCATATTATTTTCACTGCTGCTTTGCAACAGAGCAGCTGAAGCAACGCAACCCCAAAATCTGCTCTTCAGTTCAGCCTGGAATCCTTAAAGTACCTCGAGACTACAACTCCCATCCGTGGTGAACCCTGGTCACGCTGGCCAGGGCTGATGGGAATGGTAATCCAAAGCCTTAGGGGAAGAACAACCTCAGCAGGCCATTACATGCTGACACGATTAATTTTGCTTACCCCAGTCACTTCAAAGGAAGCCGGCTTCAATGCCCATCTCATGATTTCAATGCCTGGGTTTTTTTTTACGACCAGCCTAGAAACCCCAAAAACCTCAGCTGGGGCAGGGAAATCCCAGTTTTGAAGGATTTGCCACTGGCCAATCTATGCCATGCGTGACCAGAAATTCGAAGCTTGAGCTGGAATGGAGGAGAGAGAGAGAGAGAGAGAAAAAAAAATCGAATTATCCAAGGCAAAACGTACTTCTGAAATTCCCCGCTGTTTGAGTAATGTTTAGTTTGCATGCAACCTTAATTATAGCTCTTTGGCATGTAGCAAAAGAGAACTGTTTTGCTGGCCTCCTAAAGTGATAGTTAGGCTTGTGGGAACGCAAAAGCTTGCTTTCCTCTTGGCTCCTATCTCAAAATTGAGTTCTTCTAAAGAGGACAGCTGATTCCTGCAGTATTCTAAATTTAGGCCAGGTGGTTCTGCAAAGCTGCAAGGAAGTGATGTGGAAATGTCTAATAAATGTAAAAAAAAAAGGACATTTTTCCTTTCATGATGAGCCTTAAGATATGTCTTTGCAAAGGGCTGTTTTCCTCTGACTTGGGAGCCAGGCTTCATTTGCCCCAATTCCCCTCTGGAGTCTCTACCATCTGACAGAGAGTATCCGAAAGAAGAAGAAAAAACCATGTTGCAGAAAAAAAATCTTCCTTTTCTTCTTCTCCCAAAGGTGCTTTTTCCAAAAGGCAACTGAACTTTTGTTTTTTTTTCTGAAAAGGTTTCGCTTCTCCTCCGAGAAGCTTCTTCAGTTCTGAAGAAGTTCTGAAGAACTGAAGGAGAACCGAAGAAGCTTCCCGGATGAGAAGAGAAACCTTTTCAAAGAAAATAAAATAAAATAAAACCAAACAAGAAAGTCGAGTTGTCTTTTTTGTGTGGGGGGTAGGAAGCAACTTTGACTTGGATGATTGAGAAGCTTCCTAGATGTCTTGCTGAGATAACTTCCTACGGTGTGGAAAAGATGCAAAATCCTTCTAGGATCTGAATGTGGAGCATTGTGTAATGTGGTCAAAAGCACCACATTAATCAGAAGGCAGGGAGGAAGGCAGGCAAGACGCAAACCCCTTCACCACGTCTTTGTAATCTGAGGCTCAGTTTCGGCTTAGCTTTCTAAGAGGCCCTGGCAAATTGTAAATGGGAGGCTGGGTGGGGCGTCTCTCTTTTGAATCCCGCCCCCCCTGCCAAAGCTGGGTTGGAAATGGCATGGTGGTTGAAATTAGCTAGCCAGGATGTTATTTCTCTCTCCTGCCTCGAGAAAACTTAACTCAGATGGGACTTGGAAGCTTCCCACAAACCTTTTCGGCACAGAGTGCCCAAAGTGGAACACACATGTGAATGCATGCCTGCACGCATGCCGGAGCCGGAGGTGGGTATTCAGCTGGTTCTGACCGGTTTCAGAGAACCGGTAGCGAAAATCTTGAGTAGTTTGGAGAACCGGCCAATGCCACCTCTGACTGGCCCCGTCCCCATCTATTCTCTGCCTCCCACTGAGTCCCAGCTGATCGGCTGGGTCTCCTTTGGTTGTCCTGCACAGGAGAACGGAGCTGAAAAGCAGGTTAGTGAGGTGGGGAGGGAATGGAGATTTTGCAGTATATCCTTCCCCTGCTACGCCCACCAAGCCATGCCCACAGAACTGGTAGTAAAAAATTTTTGAATCCCATCACTGGCTGGAGTTCAGTCAAAGGGAGCTGACTGCAGCCATGTTGTCCCCAGTTCGGGTCTGAGCCCGGTGCCGAAGCCAATGATGAACGCCAGACACGAAGTGCAGGTTTTCCGATTGCTTTTTATTGGAGTCCTCCAAGGAAAAGGGGCTCCTGGTCAAAATGCCAAGAGCCCAGAACAAAGGATTGCGCAAGTTTGATGACATTTTCACTAAAGGGGAAGGTGAGACAAAGTGAGGTAATAAGACATAGCATCTAATAAACATTTTAGTAATAATTCTACAATTCGTTCTATTCGTCTCTTAACTGTCCCTCTTCCTAGGTCTTGGCTTATGAAATCCCTAGGATTTATCTAATATTCATTTGATTTGCTGCAGGGCATTCTCTGTTTCTAACTTTTAGCAAGTCGTAGTACTTTCATCAGCTTTCCAATTAGCCAGGATGGTTACAAGATTTACACATGCATATCTTCTGTGGATAAAGATTCTTTGTATCTTGCCAGGCAGATTCCGCAATTACAGGATTCCTGATTTACTTTGACGTGTGTGTGCCACGACCTGGCTTTATTTTAGCAGACGGACCATCAGCCGTGTGGGTTTCCACCCCCCCTTCTTTGAAGGTGGAGGCCAACGGGTCCTTGACATATGGCCGTTTGTTTAATGACCAAAGTTACAACAGCACTGGGAAAAGGGACTTAACGACAGTTTTTTCACACTTAATGGCCGTTGCAAGCATCCTCATGTGGCCTGGTTCCAAATTGGCCGCTGCCTGGAAGTTGGAGTCCCCTAGATTTGAGGACACAAGCCGCCTTTACACCATGCCCAGATGATTGTTCATCCCTGTTGTAAGCCAACTATTATCAAAACTGGCTTCTGCCTGAGGTTGGGTGTTCCCTCTTACGGGTGGAAAATAAAACAGGCACTGGCACTGCACATTTGTTTACGCATCATGGACATTTCCTTCTCACCCTGCCAGACATTATCTGCCGGAAGCAACTGGGTTGTTACCTTTGGCCTTCCAAAGGTTGGCAGAGAAGGTGAGATCAAAGTGCCTGGCCCCACCCAGCCGGGCATCAAAGCCAGTTGGGCACACCTGAGAATTGCAACCAGGGAGGTGACCAAGGAGAAGACAGACGTGGGTGCCTCTCCTAAGCACCCGATGACCGGGTCGGTGCGTCAACGGCCTTGAGATGGAAGGAATGGGAGCCGAGACACGGAAATTGGGGCATCTCCGTGCCACCGAGGCTCCCCTTTTGGGAGATAAACAAAGCACCTGTCTTTACCTGTAGCAAGCTTTTTCAGAAGAAAAGCAGGGTGAAATTAGTTTTGTGTTCGAAAGGAGTTGGTTGGAAAGCCCTCCTTTGCAACTGCTAATATTTCACCTAGTTTTCCATTCATGAGGAACCCCCATGTAGGTCTCATGTAGGTTGGAGGGGGCTAAGCGCCCCCCATGGATGCCCAGATGTCCCAGAGACCTCTCCCAGGTACCCCAGCAAAGGTGGGGAAGAGCCTTGGGCCCGATCCTCCTTTGTTTGCTGCTGCTGCTCCTGCTGCGGCCGCCGGAGCATCTCCTGGTCGCTCGGGGAAACGCGCGGCGCGGGCGACACCCCCCCCCTTTTTTTCCCCTTCCAGCTGTCGGGGATCCGGGAGAGGCGGGTCTTCGGCCTCCCATCCTCTTTGCCCATTGGCCGCCCTCCCCCCCCGAGGTGCCCGATCACGTGGCCCAGCCGTTCCCCCATTGGCTGGCTCGCCCGCCCGTCGAACCTGCCGTTTTCTCTCGCACTCCTCCTTTTTTTTTTTCCGCCTTCTTCTTTCTCTCGCTTCCCTGGCTGGGCGAGGAGGCGGGCGAGGCGGCCCCGCTCGCCCTCATTGTTAAAGCAAAGTGGGGAGGGGGCGGGAGGGAGGGCAGGCAAGGCGAGGGCTGGACTAGAAGACCTCCAAGGTCCCTTCCAGCTCTATTCTGATTGATTGATTGATTGATTGAGAGAGAGAGAGGAAGAAGAGGGGAAGGGGGGCGCGCTTCTGCCCAAGGAGGAGGAGGAGGAGAAGATGCGATGGTGGCCCCGGCTCGCTTCTTGCCCGCAAGCCGGCTGCCCGCTCGCTCCTGCCGCCCGCGCCTGAGCCAGCCGGAGAGACCCACCTCGCAGCTGCCTCGGTAGCAGCGGCTGCAGCCCCGGCGCCTCGCCCGGATTCGGGGGGTCCCCACCCCGGCTGGATGGCGCGGGCGGCGGCCGCCGCGCAATGATGCTGGCCGTGGTGCTGCTCCTGCTGCTGCCGCCGTTGGGGCTGGGCTCGGCGGGCGCCCTGCAGCCCCGCGACGCCCCCGCCGGCTCCCAGCAGGCTTCCCCGCCGCCCCCTGGCCCCGCCGGCCCGAAGGCAGCGGCGAGAACGACCTGGCCGCCTGGACGCCCAACGCCACTCGGCCGGCTCTCCAGGAGCCGTCGGCCGCCTCGCCGGCGCCCGGCACTGACAGCGCGCCTGGCCCGGCTCCGACGCTCACCTGGCCGTCTCCGGCGCCTGCCTCGCTCCCTCCGGCCTCCGCCTCGCCCGGGGCCCCGCAGGAAGACATCCCTGCCCCCAACGGATGGGCCTCCCTCGCCGGCAGAGGAAGAGAAAGAGGAAGAGGAGGACGCGCCGGTCCACAGCGGAGCAGGTGAGCGGAGGCGAAAGCGGAGCCGGACGCGGCTTTGCGGGGGTACCCAGAGTGGATGAACGCTGCGCTCGGTGTGGCTTTTGGGGGGTTACCCAGGATGGACTTTTGGGGTACCCCAGGTGGATGAACGCAGGGCTGGATGTGGTTTTTGGGGTACCTAGGATGGATATGGTTTTTGGGGTACCCCAGGTGGATGAACGCAGGGTTGGAGGAGGCTTTTGGGGGTTACCCAGGATGGACGTGGCTTTTGGGGTACCCCAGGTGGATGAATGCAGGGCTGGATGTGGTTTTGGGGGTACCTAGGATATGAAATAGTTTTTGGGGGTACCCAGGGTAGATGAATGCAGCACTGGATGCAGCTTTGGGGGTTTCCCAGGATGGATGTGGCTTTTGTGGGTACCCGGGTAGATAAACGCAGGGCTGGGTGTGGTTTTGGGGGTACCTAGGATATGAAATAGTTTTTTTGGGGTACCCAGGGTAGATGAATGCAGCACTGGATGCAGCTTTGGGGGGTTCCCAGGATGGATGTGGCTTTTGTGGGTACCCGGGTAGATAAACGCAGGGCTGGGTGTGGTTTTGGGGTACCCAGGATGAACACGGTTTTGGGGGGGGTACCCCAAGTGGATGAACGCAGGGCTGGAGGCGGCTTTGGGGGTACCCAGGATGGACGTGGCTTTGGGGAGTACCAGGGTGGGCAAACGAGGTGTCAAGGCCATCCGGTTGTCCCGTAAGGGGAGGCTCTGGCGGCCTCGGCTGGCTGCCCCCATCTTTCCGCAACCGACTGTGGATAATAGGAATGGTGGGGCAGCACCTCCTCTGCTCTGGAAGGGCCCATTTTGTATTGAGGGGGAGAGGGGTGGATGAAAGAAAGAAAAAATCTGTGGTGGGGAGGAAAAAGAACAGCTGGAGGCTGAAGCCAGCAGGAGCTCCTTTGATCTGCTAGCTTTCTGCATTCGGTGCTGGGAAACAGCCCAGACTTGCAGGGAGGAAGGTGGGTTCCCAAGCCAAAGGTTTTCCGAGATCAGGAGCTTGCACCCGTCCAACTGGGGCATCTGAAAAGGAGATCTTTGCATTCCCCAGCACGGAATCCCACCATTCCCCAGGGATCTGCTGCCCAAGGGCGCCAGGTTGGTGATAGGCAAACCTTTTGTGTGTGAAAAGGCAGGGGGGAAATTCCAGCCTGCTTAGGTTGCATGCATCTCCTTTCTTCATGGGGTCGTTTTCCCCCCCCCTCCTTTCCTCCCCTGGGGGCACAAGGCTGTGGATGCTACCTGCAGGGGACAGCTGGACTTGTAATCCAATATAAACGGTGTAGGGTTTCCTGTTTGTACAGGGGGTTGGGGCTAGAAGTCTTCCCTTCCAATTCTGTTATCCTATAATCCCAGATCGATTAACCAGTGGAACAAGCTTGTCTCCAAAAATTGTGGGCTCTCCATCACTGGAGGTTTTTAAGAAGAGATTGTCTGAATGGGCATAGGGTTTCCTGCTTGGGCGCTGGGTTGGGCTAGAAGACCTCCCACGTCCCCTTCCAATTCTATTAGGCTATAAGCTGATAGGACAGACTTACTTCCTGTTTCTTACGATTTATATGGACTGTTTCCTAGTATGATTTGATTGCTTATGGTACCCCATGACTATCATTAAGTGTCGTACCTGATGATTCTCGACTCTGGATGAATGTCTCTTTTCTTTTATTTACACCAAGACCAATTCCTTGTGTGTCCAATCACTACTTGGCCGATAAAGAATCATCTTGAGCCATCCTGACCAGCTCAAGGTTGACTCAGCCTTCCATCTTTCCGAGGTCGGTAAAATGAGGACCCAGATTGTTGGGGGGCAATATACTGACTCTGTGTAAACCACTTAGAGAGGGCTGTAAAAAGCACTCATGCAAGAAGCTTCTTCAGTTCTGACGAAGCTTCCTCAGAACTGAAGAAGCTTCTTGGAGGACAAGCGAAACCTCTTCAAGGAAAAAAAAAAATCAAAGAAAATCCAATTGCCTGTTGAGAAAAAGCACCGTTGGGGCAGTTATGACCTGGATGACCGAGAATCTCTATAGACGTCCTGAAGAATGAGGGCAAAGATTGGAGTAAAAGGCTGACCAAGTGGAAAACCTTGGAGCTGTCGTCTTAGTTTGGCCCACACAAGGCATCCAGAGTGTTACTATTTTCAACATCAACATCAATAAGATGAATAAACGCATTGCTCTTCCTTCTCAAATTGTTCTTATCACTCTTGTTTTGTTTCTGCCTTTGGCATTGATCCTGGAGGAAACCAGGTGCTGGCAAGGTGAATATCATCTTCCCTTTGACCCAGAAGGACCTTTTGGGGCTAGGAACTCCTGATCCCATAACTGCAAGCTAGCATCCCCCTGGCAGGCAGAGGATTATGGGAGCTGAGGCTCAACACAACCAGGCTAAGATAACTGGAGGGCGCAGATCTTGTTCTGTCTTTGGGCGAAGTGACTGTCATTTGACAGCTTCGTTTAAGGAAGCCGTTCAGAAGCCGAGTCAGGAAGTGGAAATAAAATTGAAAGTAGCTTTTTTTATTTACATTAGATTAACAGAGTTGGAGTGGACCTTGTAGGTCATCTAGTCCAACCACCTGCCCAAGCAAGAGACCCTACACCATTTCTGACAGGTGGCAGCCCAGTCTCTTCTTGAAAGCCTCCAGGGATGAAGCTCCCACAACTTCTGAAGGCAACTTCTGTTCCATGGGTGGATTGTTCTCCCGGTCAGGAAATTCCTCCTTATTTCCAGGTTGAATCTTTCCTTGGTTAGTTTCCATCCATTGTTCCTTGTCTGGCCTTCAGGTGCTTTGGAAAATAGCCTGACCCCTTCCTCCTCTCTGTGGCAGCCCTTCAAATATTGGAAGGCTGCTCTCCTGTCTCCCCTGGTCCTTCTCTTCGCTAGATTAGCCAGGCCAAGTTCCTGCAACTGTGTATGTTTTAGCCTCCCATCCTCTAATCCTCTTGGTTGCTCTTGGATCTGCCCTGCCCTGCCTTCTCATCCTTACACATCTGGTCTCATTTTCCAGAGCATCCTGAGTCACTTCCCCTTCCTTTTATAATTCTGGTTCTTTTGCGACATTGGCAGAGCTTCTAGCCGGTTTGATAAGATTATTATTCCTCGTGATGGGTGATTATATATGAGGGATGAAGAATAATCACCGCCCAGCAGAAGGCTCTAGGGATGACTGGCCTGTTAGATAAAAGGCCTGCTCAGACAGGACTAAGGAGTCCACCCAGTTTTGATCTGAGGCCTGAAGCCAATTTATTGCGTTTGGGTTGGCTACAAGGTTGCCTTCGAATTTTGTCCTGTGGGTGGCAGATGGAAAAATTAGGTGGGGTGCCGCCCTGTCTTCCCTCTTCCAAGTGAGAACTTTTTCTCTAAGTCATGGCAACTGTGAGGGATGCCCCAAAGGGTTTTTTTTTTCCACTTCTCATCCATGGTGCTTCTTCACCTTCTTGGATGAGGAGTGAAAGGTCTTCAGAGAAAAACCAGAAAAGTCCACTTGCCTCTTGAAAAAGCACTTTGGGGACAATCCTGACCTGGATGACGGAGGATCTCCATAGACATTTGTGATGGATGCCTTTTCTCTTTTCAGAACCAGGGTTTAATAATAGCCCAATTGAGGAGAGCATCCATGATCCTGCTTGAAGCTATGGAAGACTGAGGCATGAGGGAATGGCTCCTCCCCTTTCCTTGTATTAAACCCTGGTGTTTTAACTCTGGTTTATGGTGACTCTCAATCATCCGGGTCAAGGTTGTCCCCAAAGTGCTTTTTTCGAGAGGCAACTGGACTTTCTTTCTTTTTCCTTGAGGTTTCGCTTCTCCGCCAAGAAGCTTCTTCAGCTCTGACTGGATGGTGGGCAACGGAAGGATTTATGTTCAGTTAGAACGGAAGAAGCTTCTTGGAGGAGAAGCGAAAGGAAAAAACAAAGGGAGTCCAGTTGCCTCTTGAAAAAGCGCCTTTGGGTTAACTCTGGTTTGTTGTGTCAGCCACAATGGTTGGCTCTGCACATTACGCCTAAGAGAAACGTTTATAGATGTGGCTGGTTTCTGTGTCTGAGTTTTTTTAGCAGTCACTTTTGTTTACGATAAACGGACGTTCCTAAGAAAAACTCAGCCCCAAGCATGCTGTTAAAACTGAGGGTGACTTTTTGATGTTCTGGAACCTTCCATAATAAATGCAAGAACTTAAAATGTTTTCAAAAATCGAAACGGTTCTCATCACTTTCTTGGACCGATTTGAAATTCGCTTGGATGTGGCAGCCATCAAGTTTCCCACCCTTGGTGTAAAACCGTCTTCATATTTTTGAAAAATGTCTTCAAAAGGAGTCTTATCACTAAAGGTGGTTCATTTTTTTATTGCCCCCCAATGGATCTTCAATATGGGGTGATTGTTAGATCTTGGCTTTGGAAGATTTCTGAGCAACATAGTGTAGCGCCTGGCTTTCTTTGTTCCCCTGCTTTCCTTCGGCTGCGCGATGTGCAGCTGTTGCATTTTAAGGCAAGCTTTGCAAAAATCCTGCAGGTGCACATCTGGAATTCATACTGCACTAATTGTGGTTGTGCTTTCACTTCGCTCCTTTGTACGTAGGACTTGGGCCCGAGACACAAAGGAAATGATCGTTTTTAATCTATCTCACCTGTGGTTGGTGATTTCTGGAGAGACCCAAAGGATACTTTTCAAATATCGTTTTCGGGGAACACTTGTCGGTCTGTCCTGCAAAGCATTTACGAAACTTTCTCTTCTACAATCCTGACCAGTTTTGGACCCCTTCTTTCAGATTTATTTCCTAAATATTTCTTTGTCTGTGTAACTTTGAATTCCAGCTTCTCTGTGCTAGTCAGTTTCACGCATGCCTTTAAAAAATAATAATAATTACAATCATCAAAGGTCTGTCTTTCCTCATTATGTTGGTTACAAAGCTTTCTCTTCAAGAATCTTGACTATTTTTGATCCCTTATTCCAGATTTATTTCCTAAATATTTCTCTGTCCATGTAACTTTGAATTCCAGCTTCTCTGTGCTAGTCAGTTTCACGCATGCCTTGAAAAATTACAATAGTTAAAGGTCTGTCTTTCCTCATTATGTGGTTACAAAGCTTTGTCTTCTAGAATCTTTGACAATTTTTGATCCCTTATTCCAGATGTATCGTTCTAAATATTTTTCTCACAAATGTACCTTTGAATTCCAGTTTCCCTGTGCTAGTCAGTTTCACGCATGCCTTTAAAAAATAATAATAATAACTACAATGGCCAAGGATCTACCTTTCCTCATTGTGTTGTTTATTACTGGGGTAGACTTTTTTGAATAGGAGTTTCCTTGTGCATCGTTCTCCTATATCACTGCCGCCTCCAATTCTTTGGACTGCCAGGGGTTGTTGTTTTTTTGCTTTCTTGCAAAAAAATTTGGCTGTTTTGAGAAGCAGATGCGGTTGCGTTCTTCACATTCACTTCTCTGCTTATTGCAATTTTTTTTAAAAAAGGATTTATGCTGCTAATTCTTTAGACAGGTTAGAAAATCTTGTTTCTCTAGCCGTAGAAGCCTCCCACTACTCCGAATCACATGGAGTTGTGGTTTGAACAGCTGAAACACTTCGAGGATCCTCTTTCGCTTTTGTTGTGTTGTGTGCAACCACCACGAAGAGGCCATCCAAGGAGAAGGTTACATATACACTGCAGCAAAATGTTGCAGGGCATACAGTGTGATACATATGTATATATGTATATATTTTCTTTCTGTTTGGAATGACAATGGTAATAGGAAAGGAGGAGGAGGAAGAGGAGAAGAAGAAGAAGAAGAAGAAGAAGAAGAAGAAGAAGAAGAAGAAGAAGAAGAAGAAGAAGAAGAAGAAGAAGAAGAAGAAGAAGAGGAGGAGGAGGAGGAGGAGGAGGAGGAGGAGGAGGAGGAGGGGAGGAGGAGGAGGAGGAGGAGGAGGAAGAGGAGGAGAAGAAGAAGGAGAAGAAGAAGAAGAAGAAGAAGAAGAAGAAGAAGAAGAAGAAGAGGAGGAGGAGGAGGAGGAGGAGGAGGAGGAGGAGGAGGGAGGAGGAGGAGGAGGAAGAAGAAGATCTCTCATGGACCTCACCCTTCCTAAAAAGTCTGTAAGAGGGCATGCATAATTGTACCAGCCTGCCTACCGTCCCTGTCCTATTAATCCCATTTATTCATACTCATTTATTATGTATACTTATACCCGTTTATACTTATATGTTTATATGTTATGTTCATACTTCTACTTGTTTTCTCATACATGTTTGACAAACATAAACAAATAAACAGTGCGTCCTTCATCCAGCGTAGCTCACTCTGTTCCTCCTTCTTCAACTTTGAGTCCAGATCCCAATCTGAGGATTTTTCAACAATGGTGCCGCAGTAATCTTTATAATAAAGGCTTGCAAACTTTGGAAATGAGATGCAATTGTTGGGAAAAGCTTTGGAAAACGTTCAGAGAAGAGCAACTAAGATGATCAAAGGCCTGGTGACTAAAACACATGAAGAACGGCTGCAGGATTTGGGCTTGGCTAATCTAGAGAAAAGAAGAATTAGGGGTGACATGATAGCAGCATTCCAGTATTTGAGAAGCTGCCACAAAGAAGAGGGGGTCAAATGATTCTCGAAATTATTCTTCTTTCGACTACTTAAATTTGCAGGAAAGGGATCCTGTTCAGCTTCTTTGCCCTTGCTTCTCTTCCTTCCTGGGGTGCAAATATGGCGCGCCCCATCCTTCCTTTTGACAAACAGGGGCTCAGCGGCTGTTCACATTTGAGGGTAACGTAGAAAAGTGTAGCTATCTAATGAAGGCCACAAATCAGCCCAGGCTTCTTTGGAGGAAGTAAATCTGGCTGGTACACAAGATGCCATACGGCCGGAGGAGTGTCTTACTTTTCATGAGAAACCTAGGAAACAGCAGGTTATATATAGGCCTTGAGCCAGATTGTGGTAGGCATCCTTCAAATAAGAGAACAAGAGAACGAGATCAAAAGATAACAGAGCCATTCGTGGCTGTTTGCTTCCCAACTGTTGTGGTGGATGCACTGGAGAAAGTTGCCCCACCCCTCCATTTTCCAGAAAGTGACTGGAGGGGTTTGTTTTGTATCATCCATCTCTTTGGGTCACCACGATATAAAGAGATTTTGAGACTCTCAAAAAAGTGCAGAGAGCAAATGAAGAGGATTAGGGAACTGGAGGCTGAAACATATGAAGAACCGGTTGCAGGAACTGGGTATGTCTAGTCGAATGAACTGCATGGTTCTCGGTGGCTAAGATGCTGAGCTTGTCGATCGGAAAGGTCGGCCGTTCGGCGGTTTGAATCCCGAGCGCTGTGTCATGGAGCGAGCTCCCGTGACTCGTCCCAGATTCTGCCAACCTAGCAGTTCATAAGCATGTAAAAAAAAATGCAAGTAGGAAAATAGGGACCCCTTTGGTGGGAAGGGAACAGCGAGTTAGGGTTCCATGTGCCTTTGGTGTTTAAGTCATGCCGGCTCCATGACCATGGAGACGTCTTCGGACAGCTCTGGCTCTTCAGCTTTGAAATGGAGATGAGCACTGCCTGCTAGAGCTGGAAACGACTGGCACGTATGTGCAAGGAGGGGAACCTTTACCTTTTACCCTTATCTAAAAACCAATTTCCACCCAGATCTTCTGGTTGCCTTCTTACATACAAGACTCCTTGTCAGAGTTCTTGCAGCTCATGGATGTTTAGAAATGCTAATTACAACGATGAATGCCCTTGGATGCTTGATGTTTTGTTTAATCCTCTTTGACTCTTTGCCAAGGAAGACATGATCAGCCTTTTGAAGCCCTGAATGCCTAAACTTGTAAAAAAACATCCCTCCAAGGACAGGAGGAAAGTTGACTTCTTGGAAACCTCACCAATCTGTCCAAAATGCTCGTTCTGACTCTTTGATGGTAGGGGTCAGGTCATTTCTGAAGTGGAAAGAAGGGGTTTAGAATAACAGAGTTGGAAGGGACCTACTCCAACCCTCTGTCCAAGGCAGGAGACCTTAAGCCACCCTGACCAAACGGTTGTCTAATCTCTTCTTGAAAGCCTCCAGTGATGGAACATCCACAACTACTCAAGGCAACTTCTACTGATTGATTGTTCTCCCTGTAAGCCATTCTTTCCCCCCACAAAAACCTGATTTTTGATTAGTTCTTCTAAGACCCAAAGGTGCTTTTTTTTCAGGAGACAAGTGGACTTTCTTGTTTTTTCTTTTGAAGACGTTTCACTTCTCATCCAAGAAGCTTCTTCAGCTCTGACTGGATGGTGAGGAATGGAAGGATTGATACTCCTTGCAGACAGCTGGTCATTTGCATCGTTTTAGAGGGTCATTGAGACCCCTTGGAGGTTTACCTGTGTCCTTAGGATCACCTGAGTGGTGCAAATGGGTGGGGAGCCTTCTTGGCTGCAGGATGTTTCCTGCCTTGTGTCCTTTCACTGTTGAAGACAAGCAAAGGCTGTTGGGGATGAATCTGTGTTAAAAGTCCAGTTAACCATGTTAATGGTCAACCATGATCGGAATGACTGAGAACCTCCATAGTCTTCCTCTTTGACAGGACATGTTTAAATTCTCCCTGTTGCCCTCTGGCCCATATTTTTGAGTGAATCATCTCACAGAAAACATGCCGAGCGCCCTGTTTAGCTGCACAAGGAATGCAATCGTGTTGCCTTATATAATTCAGTAAGGTGTTGTTTAGGGACGCCCAAGCCTGCGTTCACAGAATCTGGTCTTCACAGTTCAAAGCGTTTCTCACCAAGCAGGCCTGTGCGTGTTTACTTCGAGCCTTGTGCATTCCATGAAATTTCCTTGGCTAGCCAAGGAAACGCACAAACGGGCCCTCAAACAAAGCAATCCGGAGCCCTAACTCAAGACACAAATGTCTGGCTTTCCATGATCAAAGTTAGGACCCATTATGCAAAAGAACCCCAACTCTGTGGGGATGTCTATAGTGCTGAGAAAATATACTGTGAAGGTTTGATAGCGCTTAGAGAAAGCCAACTTTCTCCAACCTGGCCTCTTCCAGACGTCTTGAAGTGGCAGTTTTCAGAACTTGTTGTGGTTCGCCAGCAGCAGGTGCAGACGGATGAGGTCTCGGAGAGCGAGGACTCAGATGAGGGGCCTGCGTGGGATGCAGGGATGGGGCCAGGACCATCAGGGAGTGGAGTGCTGCCTTCGGAGATTGTGGACTTCCAGCCTCTTTCATGGAATCAACTGATTGCCTCTTTACTTCCGCCAATGTTTTCCAGAAGGTCATGAGTGGAAAAGAACACAGCCTTGAAATAATGAAGGCTGCACTAACTAAGCTGCAAATGCCTAGGTGATGTCAGAGATTTTGCACCAGCCAGTGTTTGCAGACTGTTCCCGGTGACGTCGGTGGAAAGTTTGTGCCAGCCATGACATTGACCCCCCCTCTCTCTGTCTCTCTCTCTCTGTCTCTCTGTCTCTCTCTCTCTCTGTCTCTCTCTCTCTGTCTCTCTGTCTCTCTCTCTCTCTCTGTCTCTCTCTCTCTCTTGCCTCACCTGCTTAAGGTGGAGAACGCCACTGTTTGTGTTTGGTACCACCTGCGTGAAGCAGCCCAGCTTTTCCTGACCCCCAAGGGAGGAAATTTTCTCCAGGGGACGCTTGTGTAACAGGCTGACCTCTACGGTGCGTACATGCCGTGACCTGCCTACTGCACATACATATTTGCTTAACAGGTTGTTCCATACAATCAGTTCCCCTTTCTTTCGCCGAGGCCTTTTGGAGAAATTCTACTTGCAAATGAGAAGAATCTTTTCTCAACATCCCATCGGATAACAGATAATCAGAGTTGGAAGGGACCTTGTAGGTCATCTAGTCCAACCCCGCCACCCAAGCGGGAGACCCTACACCATTTCTGACAAATGGCAGTCCAGTTTCTTCTTGAAAGCTTCCAGTAATGGAGCTCCCACAACTTCCAAGGGCAAGCTGTTCCATGGGTTGATTGTTCTCCCTGTCAGAAAATTTCCCCTTATTTCTAGATTAAATCTCTCCTTGTTCAGTTTCCATCCATTATTCCTTGTATGGCATTTAGGTTCCTTGGAAAACAGCTTTAGCCCTTCCTCCTCTCTGGGGCAGCTCCTCAAATATTGGAAGGCTGCTCTCCTGTCTCCCGTGGTCCTTCCCTTCACTAGACTAGCCAGGCCCAGTTCCTGCAACCGTTCATCGTATGTTTTAGCCTCCAGTCCCCTCATCATCCTGGTTGCTCTTCTCTGCACTTTTTCTAGAGTCTCAACATCTTTTTTTTATAATGTGGTGACTAAAACTGGATGCAGGAATATAGGTGTAATTTGGAAAATACTAGACTGTGCAGAGATGGATAGATTGACATTAAAAATAAAGGATAAAGAAGACACGGGAATATTACCGAACATGGAACGAAATTTTTTACAAGTGGTCAAGAGAGAAGAGGTAGAAAATAAGTGAAGAAAGATTGTTGCTATGTACGAATTAAATACAAAGAGGGTTGACAACTATGAACTGCTTGATATAATTAACAGAACTAAAAATAAGCTAATACAAAGAAATTCAGTTAAAATTATTTTGTTGCACCATCATTATTGTTATTAGCATTTATGTTGATATTGCTGTTTGGTTTTTTTTTTTTCCTCTTTGCTTTTTCGTGAATGATATGCTCTGACAATACACTGTATTCAAAATGTATGAATAAAATAAAAAGAAAACATACACTCGAGGAGCAATTTAATAGTTTGCACAAAAAAGGAGAATATTGGAGCACTTGTGTTAGACCAGGAGAAGGCCTTCTGCATCTACTCTGCATTCCTATTCGCCGTTAAAATGAGATATCTCTCGGGAGCTTCACCAAGACAGAAGCACAACGGATTTCTCCGTTTCCCAGCAACCTGCTCAGCTTCCAAGAACTAACAAGAAGCTTGCTTGTTTACTCACTGACTGGTTTGATGTATGTGGCTCCCCAGTTCAGGAACAAGAGATTCTGGCCAGTTAGCATTAGATTAGAAATGTCCAAACAGAATAAAACAAAGACGAGCCGTGATATAGAACACACCGGTGGTTGAAACGCAAACACTTCCAGTCTTAAAACCATGACAAAATGGACTCTGGCTTGATGGAGATAACAGAGGTTTCTAGACCTCATGAAAAGGGGGTCAAGGTGTTTTGAATGTTGGCGTCATGGATATGCTGTTCCCAAGGGAAATAAAACATGTGGAGATTCTAGAAAGGGCACAGAGAAGAGCAACCAGGATGATTAGGAGACTGGAGGCTAAAACCTATGATGAATGGTTGCAGGAACTGGGCCTGGATAGTCTAGGGAAGAGAAGGACCAGGGGAGACAGGATAGCAATCTTCCAATATTTGAGGGGCTGCCACAGAAAGGAAGGGGTCAAACTATTTTCCAAGGAACCTAAATGCCAGACAAGGAATAATGGATGGAAAGTGATCCAGGAGAGATTCAACCTGGAAACAAGGAGGAATTTTCTGACAGGGAGAGCAATCAACCCATGGAACCAGAAGTTGCCTTTGGAAGTTGTGGGAGTTTCTGAGAAGAGACGATGGGCTCGTTGGAGGGGTGGAGCTAAAGGGCTCCGTCGATGAGCCCACGAATGTAAGATCAAGGTTTTCTTGGCCTTTAAGTTCGTATCAAAGCCTTTGCGCGCGTGAAGGCTGGGGCGGGGTCCAGAAAAAAGAAGGGAAAGACCCTTCTTCTTCAAAACCTCCAGTGTTGGAGCATCCACAATTTCTGGAGGCAAGCTGTTCCACTGGTTAACTGTCCTCACTGTCAGGAAATTTCTCCTTAGTTCTAGGTTGCTTCTCTCCTTGATTAGTTTTCATCCCTTGCTTCCTGTCCTGCCTTCTGGTGCTTTGGAGAAGGAGTTGATCCCTTCCCTTCTTTGTGGCAGTCCCCCAATTAATGCTCAAGTTTCCAGGCGGCAGTTGGTTGCAAAGGAGCATCTCAACCGAACTGAAATTTCAGAACGTTCTTCCTCATTTGATGGCGCCTGCAAATTCTTAGGAGGGAAGACATGTGTTTTGGAAAATTCCTGCTCAGGAATCCTTGCCTCGCTCCTTCACCTTTCATTTGAGTGTTATTAAAAATAGATTTGCCCTCTTGGGTTGTTCAGAAAGGGAGGCAGAGATGCTATCTGTCAACTATTCAGTTGTGTAAATGCCAGGCGGCAAAAACGTCTCTTGAGAAGGAAAGACATTCCAGAAGGCGACGCTATTTATTCTACATGCCAAGTGTGCACTCATCATTTGTAAGTGAGGCTTCTGACTCGCTGCCCAATTTGAATCACGGCGCTTTGTAAAATCCTAAGGTTTACCAAATTTAAAAAAAGCTTCCCCAGGGAGAAACAGACCTTAAATGGAACCCATGGAACAGAAGTTGCCTTCAGAAGTTGTGGAAGCTTTCAAGAAGAGACTGGACTGCCATCTGTCAGAAATGGTGTAGGGTCTCCTGCTTGGGCAGGGGGTTGGACTAGATGACCTACAAGGTCCCTTCCAACTCTATAAATCTGTAATATCTAAGCAATCCACCCATGGAACAGAAGTTGCCTTCAGAAGTGGTGGGAGCTTCATCGCTGGAAGCTTTCAAGAAGAGACTGGACTGCCATCTGTCAGAAATGGTGTAGGGTCTCCTGCTTGGGCAGGGGGTTGGACTAGATGACCTACAAGGTCCCTTCCAACTCTGTCAATCTGTAAAATTCGAAGCGGAGATTACATAAATAGAAAACCACGGAGAGAAGTCTGCGTGCTCAGAAGCTAGGGCATGTTCTCATCCTTGATACAGTACGATAGACCTGCAGGGCTGGCGCGTTGTGCCATGTGTAATAAGATTGGGTCTGGGTTAGGGACTTCTGTCCTCACTGTGAGTTGTGTTGGGGGGGGAGGTTGCACAAAGGGAGACTCAGCCAATCTCATTGTACGCATGTTGTGCTCTGACAATAAAAGTAATAATAACGGGTGGAATTGTGCATTTGGGAACTGTTTTGTTGTAGGACTCACTTAACGTCCCCTGACTTCAGAAGGTAGGATCCTGTGTCTGGAGGGATCAGAGTAGGAGAAAATAAAGAAGACTCTGGAAATGCAAAACACGTCTTAGATCATCTGGTCCTAGTTTGGATGCTGTCCAGAATTACAGACTTCTTCACAATTCTCAATGATGGTGGAATAGAGTAGAGTAGAGTAGAGTAGAATAACAAAGTTGGAAGGGACCTTGGAGGTCTTCTAGTCCAACCCCCTGCCTAGGCAGGAAACCCTACACCACTTCAGACAAATGGTTATCCAACCTCTTCTTAAAAACTTCCAGTGTTGGCGCATTCACAACTTCTAGAGAGAGGCATCTTATCCCACTGATTAATTGTTCTAACCGTCAGGAAATTTCTCCTTAGTTCTAAGTTGCTTCTCTCCTTAGGTTAGTCATCATTTGTTGTCTTGGCTGGTGGAAAGCTATGTTAGATGGGCAAACAAAAGCTATGGCTTCTTTTGATCGCTGCCATTGAAGATGGGGGTCTCAAGATGGGGTCCTGAGGTGGGTTTCCTTCTTCCTAGACTTACTCCAGTGCCCTTTTCTGTCTCAGAAAATGTTAGGGTCTCTTCTCTACGAATACCTTGGAGGCCTTTAAAATATGCTCTTGAATACTATTTCAGTATCCTGTCCAGTTCGCTTGACCTCTTGCCTGTTTGACCAGTTAATCTTCCTTAACCAGTTCTTCTTCCTCCCTTCTCATTTTTTTTAAAGTTTGTTTTTGCTGCCTGAAGTTAACCGATAACGTTCTTGTGTGTGTTTTGGTTGTGATTTACCCAAAACATATCGCACTGTGCGAACGAGGCATGCTTCGTTGACTTACATTCTAGCTCTGTGATCTCTGCTAAGGAAGCTGTGTGATGGATTTTTGCCGTGGCTGTTCCTCCCCCAAACAACAATAACAACAAAAGCTTATGTGTGTACCCTCCTCCTCCCCGATTTATTTTCACACAAGGCAGAACGTCTCATTGTCCGTGATTGCACGCACAATTGCTCGCTTACAAGGTGTGATGAGGGCGTATATATCAGCCAACTGAAGAACGCAAACCCCACCCAACCAAGTGGACCTTGGACCAAGGCTGAATGGCAGAATAAAATCCCAGCCCAACCTTGGATGGAGAAGCCAAGAGAATCCAAGAAAAAAATCCTTTCACAGAGTAGAACCTGGTGGCTCCTGAGTCCTCCACAAACCACCTTTCCTTGGCTGTGATGCTTTTCCTTGTTTGTCCTTTAACAGCTCAACCAACCCCAAACTGCGACTTTCAGATGTCTTGGACTACAACTCCTATTACTCCAGCCAGCTGGTAGGCCTGAACTATGCCTGTAAATAACAGGACTGTGCAAATCTGATTTCAAACTGTCGCTGTGGAGTGTCCAGAAACACAAATGCAGCTCTTTAAAGCAGCCGCGTCTTTCCTGGGATTGGGAAAGAAATGCGGATTCTGGACAAAGAGATGGTAGCCGCAGAAGAGGCCCTGACCTACATATTTTTGTATTAAAGAATCCTTTATGGGTCTACCCATCTGAACCAAATCGTCCTTCCATCTTTTTATGCCTTCCATCCCTTAACTAGTCCAAGAACAGCATGTAATTTTTTTATTATTATCAACAAGGTGGAAGGCGCAGCTATTAGTTCTGTAGCTGGTGTTGGCCTTCATACCCAACGAGTTACTCCCGAGAACTTAAAATGTCATATATGTGCAGGTCCAAGGAATGGAGCCTCTTGCAATGGACCGATAGGAATTTGTGTCAATGCCCAGATTTTCTAAGCGCTGTCCAAAATTTTAGGAGTAAATGGTCCCCAGCAGTGGTGGGATTCAATTTTTGTTTACTACCGGTTCTATGGGCATGGCAGGGGAAGGATACTGTAAAATCCCCATTCCCTCCCCACCCCACTAACCTGCTTTCCAGCTCCGTCCTCCTGGGCAGGGCAACCAAAGGAGACCCAGCTGGGACTCAATGGGAGGCGGAGAAGAGATGGGGTTGGCGGGGCCAGTCAGAGGCGATATTTGCCGGTTCTCCGAACTACTCGAAATTTTACACTACCGGTTCTCCAGAACCGTTCAGAACCAGCTGAATACCACCTCCGGTCCCCAGTATGATGATAATCACTGAAACAACCATGGTTGGATCATGCCATCATCTTTCAACTCTGAATTTCAGATTATTATTTTTATTACGGTGTGCTGCACAGACAGAGGTCTGACAGATGTTGACTGGATTTTAGATTTTTATCCGCCGATCGAGTTCTACCCAAGGAACTGGGGTAGGCAGATATTGATTTTTTCCCCCCATAGATATTACAACACTGAGTAAATTAGTAAGGAGTGGGTTTTTTTTTGCGGCGGGTATGCGATTTTGCTAAAACAGGGGTCGGCAACCCAGGGCTCTAGAGCCTCGTGTGACTCTTTTCATCCCTCTGCTGCTGCTTTCTGTCACCCGTCGGCTCCACATTTGATAGGGCTGTCAATTAGGACAGGTAGAGGAAAAAGGATGCCGTGCTAGGAGGAGACTGTATGGTGGGGGCTCCAGAATTGAACGGGGGGGTTCTGGTTAGGACCTTTGTGGCTGTAAGGTTGCTGACCCTGGTGCTAGAACAAGATCTTGCTACAGCCTTTACACACAGCGGTGCCTCTTTCAGACAATTGAAACAGATGCTTCTGGATTCATGAGGCCATTTCCATCAACGGCCTTCACTTCTCATGTACACGACTGGCTTTTTTAAAAAAAATCAGGTGAGGCTAAAATTAGCAGCTTTCATAATCGATAGTTAATGATTTAAGATGCTTTCTCTGACTCCAGGCACTCTGCTTCTATTTTGGAAGCTGGTGCCGTGGGTGCTTTGGTTATCCTGTATCCTCCTCAAACTGTCAGAATAGAGTTGGAAAGGGAACTTGGAGGTCTTCTAGTCCAACCCCAAACGTTCCAAATGGTGCCACCATTTCGTTCCCCTGGGAGTGAGATTCAACCTTTCAAAAGAGGCTCTCCAGGGATGTTGAAGCAGCTGTCCACTTGATTTCAAAAGGAAGTCAAAGGATCAATCCATCAGAATAGAGCTGGAAGGGACCTTGGAGGTCATCTAGTCCAACCCCCCACCCAAGCGGGAGACCCTACACCATTTCAGACAAGTGGCTGTCCAATCTCTTCTTAAAAACCTCCAGGGATGAAGCTCCCACAACTTCTGGAGTCCAGCTGTTCTCACTGTCAGAAAGTTTCTCCTTAATTCCAGGTTTCTTCTCTCCTTCATTAGATCCCATCTATCTAGCCACCTATCCAATATGTTATAAGGTGTCCTTATATCATATAATCTTCTCTTGTTTCAACTGGAACTTGATCCCAATGCATTTTCTTCCACCCAATTTGGTTCCTATGTAAATAGATAGATGACAGATAGATAGATATAGGTAGGTAGGTAGGATAGATAGATATAGATAATAAATAGAAAGATAAGATAGCTAGATATAGATAGATAAATATATATTGAGATAGATCGATAGAGATAGGTAGGTAGGTATCTATATCTTTATCTATATATCTATCTAACTCTCTCTCTCCATATAGATAGATAGATAGATAGATAGATAGATAGATAGATAGATAGATAGATACACACACACACACACACACATGATAGATAGATAGATAGATAATAGATAAGATAGCTAGATATAGATAGAGGTAGGTAGGTATATAGATAGCTAGATATAGATAGATAGATGATAGATAGATGATAGATAGATAGATAGATAGATAGATAGATAGATAGATAATAGATAGATAAGATAGCTATAGATAGATAAATAGATATTGATATAGATAGATAGAGATAGGTAGGTAGGCAGGTAGGTATCTGGATAGCTAGATATAGAGATAGATAGATAGATAGATAGATAGATAGATAGATAGATAGATAGATGATAGATAGATAGATAGATAGATAGATAGATAGATAGATAGATAGATGATAGATAGATATAGAAGAAAGAAAGAAAGAAAGATAGATGAAATCTGAAGGTGACGGCATTCAATGCTTTTTGGGTGGGGTGGGGTGGGGAGGACCCAATACAGCTTAGATCAGAACTACTGAGTAGACCTAGTCTCTATAAATAGAGATGAGGCAAAAAAAAAAAGATAGATAGAACAAAGGGAAAAGTCAGTGGAACAAGCCAAGATAGTCTGTCGGCTTTGATTCATTTGGGAGGACTTTTGATCTCCAAGTTATGACAACACAGCCGTTCTTCTTCCCCGGAGCCCTTCGTCGAAAGATTAAACGCACTTGATAAAGAGATACACTCAGATGCACACCTTTATAATCTTAAAAAGAGTTTTGGAAAGAAAACCAAGGGCGGGAGGTTGCCTGCAACCCATAAACTTTAGGTGTGTCCCATTTTTTTTTCCTTGTCACTTTAATGTTTTTTCCAACAGGAAGTTCTTCCCTGACCTTCTGCCATCTGACAATACGCTCAGAGGCCTGTCTTTCACCTGGTTGATAAAAAAGGAGGAGCAAAAATATATATAACTAGTAGAGTACACGTACTTCGCTATGAAACTATGTGGTTGGCTCTAGTTTTTGGGGAGGAAAATAAGGGGAAAAATTCTGCCCCTGCCTACCAGCATCCATCAGTATTCACCTGGCTAGGGTACTGTCAGTGTGTGAGAGAGTGGAGGGCTGTTTGGAAACTGAAAGAGTATTTGCTGCATGAGTAAGAAGGAGACAGCAAGGAGCCTGGGCGTGGCTTAGCTCAACTGTTCTGGACTGAAGCTGCTTGGTGCTGCTGTGAAAGTAAGACTGAAACTCCTCGCCTCTGCTGGCGTTTTGCATTTGGAGAGGATTTCTTTTCAGGTGGTAGAACTCCTTAGCATCAGAGCATGTTAATAATAATAATAATAATATAGGAAATGCTAATGCTCTGATGGTCATTTTGAGAAATCCTTTCTTAGTGAGCCCCTAGAAGCCAAGAGGAACCTAAGTGCCAAATGTCAAGTTTGTAGGCTTTACGGTTCTGGAGATTTTGTGATGAAGCGTGAGTGGAATTTCTCTTTTATAGATATAAATAGTTGCCCTTGATGATTAAGGATGGTAGGCAAGTTGTCCATCAGATCTGGAAAAGCACGGGAGTTGAGAATGTCGATCTAGAATGTTCCGCTCTTTAGTGTTCTGTTATTCTGTTTAAGCAAGGAGGTGGACTAGAAGACCTCCAAGGTCCCTTCCAACCTGTTATTCTGTAAGTAGGAAGTGGACTAGAAGACCTCCAAGGTCCCTTCCAACCCTCTTATTCTGTTAAGGCTTGTCAGTTGAGGTTATTTTTTTTACGAGGCCACCGTCTTTCTTGAAGGCTGAGTTGGCCATGCCAGGTACTTGCTGTAAGTTGCTTTAATTTTCTGCCACTCAAGGCTCAACGGCTTCCAATGAACAAACCGCAAGTAACAACCGCGTAGGTGTATCTCCTTCTCCATGTGTGTTTGGTCTGACCTGAGCTCTGTTTTCTGGGCGTTCTCCCCCTCCATCTCTTGCCTTCTTCAGCCTTGATTTCCCCTACGACGACGGCTTGACAACCCAACACATTCTGACATTTGTAAATCCCCTTTGGTGTCGGTCTGATTTGTGGGCTTTCAACACTTGTCTTTTTCGTGCCAAGAGCAGGGAAACCCCCTCCCCCCATAATAGTAAAAAATGAGCTCCTTGGGAAAAAAAGGAAGCCACAGCTGCAGGAAGACAACCGAGGCTGTCATGGCTACTTACATCTCCGTGGGAGAAGGACGAAAAAAAAGAAAAGAAAGAAAAACAGGGAAAGAATGATCTTAAATTTGATAAATGGGGTTTGCTGAAGGCTCTGATCCACCGTCTGGGGGAAAGAGACAGGGTTTCAATGCCTTGACAAGATCAGCGGTCTTCCATAGGACAGGCTGTTGTGATTCGCCAGACAGTGGGGAAGAATGGGGACCAGTCTGGAGAGGATTCGTACGAGGGTCCTGCATGTGATGCGGAGATGGGGCCAGGACCATCTGGGAGTGGGGTGCTGCCTCCGGAGCCTCTGGAGTCTGGCAGCAGCAAGGCAGAGGACCCAGGGGAGCCTGTTCCCAATGCGCAGAGCTGCTAGAAGGCGAGAGCAGCTGAAACAAAAGGGGCGACTCAGGAATAAGGCTTGGAGGTGATTGCCCCTCCCATAAGGTATAAAGGGCAGGCAAAGATGACGAAACCTTTGCAGGAAGCAACGTTGTTCGTTCGGTTTCAGACTCATTCTTGAAGCTCTTTGTACTTTGGTTGGTTTTCTTTCTAGCTCACTGGACACTTCTGTTCTTGGCAGCACTTCACAGGAAAGCAAGGTGGGTGCTTATCTCGGGGGACTGTTTAAGGTTCATTACCAGCTGGGAATGAAAATAATTCCCAGCGTTGCAATAAAACAATGACGTGTTTTTAAAATAAGCATGCGCGTAATTACGGTCTCGGAAGGCTTGGTCAGAACACAGACCACCCAATCGTCACCCAAATGTTTTCAGAACTGAAGAATGGATGAGAAGCAAAACATCTCCAAGGAGAAACGAAAGTCCAGTTGTCTTTTGGAAAACCACCTTTGGTTTCACCTTGACAAGGTGGTATTGTTTGTCTCCTCCGGATGATGCAACCATGGAGGGTTCCCCCTATTGAGGTGTTCTGTTTAGCTCTTGTGGCCTCTGACCCTTCTAGCATCCAGGAGAGGCTTCTGGAGATGTTTCAACTGGGATTTCTGGTGGAGGCCATCAGGATGGTGTGAAGCACCACAGCAGCTTTGCAAGCATGCTTCATTTAAAGCCTCCTCCCCCACCAGTTATTCTCAAAGGGCTGGCTTGCAGATCGGTGTGAGTTTTGGTCAGTGGTGGGCTGCAATTTTTTTTAACAACCGGTTCTGTGGCTGGGTAGGCATGGCTGGTTGGTCATGTGACTGGGTGAGTGATGTCACTCATCACACCCAGCCCCGCCTCCTGGCCACTCGCCTCAAAAGAAGAGGTAAGTAGGATTCAGCGGTTGGGGCTAATCCCACCACTGGCTGACCCCGCCCGTTTTTCAGCCTGTTTTTTGACCATTTTCAAGCTGTTTGGTGGCTGTTTTGGAGGCCATTTTTGGTCCAGAAAATGGCCTAAAATGGACCAAAAAAACCACCTGAAAACACCCCGAAAAACAGGATGTTTTCAGGATGTTTTGGGGCCATTTTTGAGGCCATTTTTGGCCCAGAAAGTAGCCTAAAATGGCCCAAAAATCCACCTGAAAACACCCCAAAAAACCAGGATGTTTTCAGGACATTTTGGGGCCATTTTTGAGGCCATTTTTGGCCCAGAAAATAGCCTAAAATGGCCCAAAAATCCACCTGAAAACACCCCGAAAAACAGGATGTTTTCAGGCCATTTTGGGGCCATTTTTGAGGCCATTTTTGGTCCAGAAAATGGCCTGAAAAACGACCTGAAAAAGGCCTGAAAATGCCCCCCCAAATGGGCTGAAAACAGCCCCCTAAAATGACCCAAAACAGCCTTAAAAAAATGGGCAAGAGCAGCCAGTGGTGGGATTTGCCGGTTCGCCAAATTGCACCTAATCTCGACCACCGGTTTGCGAGAACCGGTGCAAACCGGCTGCAGCCCCCCCTCCTCTGGTTTGGGTTCACCAAAGACAAGCAGCCCGTGGGGTTGTGTGTCCTTGGAAATTCAGGGAGGTTTCTTGTCCCTGGATCTCATCTCCACTCCCATCAGGTCGATTTCATTGCACAACACAACCCTGGTGGAGTTTTCTCTCTCTCTCTCTCTCTCTCTCTCTGACACAGGCATCCATCCTAGGAGAAGGAGTTTTCCTAGACATGAACGCACGGGATGGTGTTGCTAGTTAGTAGACCAGATACTGATGTTGTGGGCGCAGCGCTGTGGGTATAATTAAAAGGTTGATGCCCATCAAACCCCTGTCTGTGGCTTTCCAAAAGTTTGTGTGAATCAGCGAATGCTGCGTTGTGAAGAGGGCATCAAAGAATTCTTTCTCTCTCTCTTTTTTTTTTTTGGCATCATGCGGTGAGCCAGGCTTGTATAACTAGCTTTTCCTGTCCTGGGGTTTGCTTAGGGATTTAAAAATGATGAACAAAACAGATTTAAAAGAGACACCGGGGATTAGTTGGGTAGTTGGGGGAAAAAAAAGTTATGGGGAAGCCGGGTGGTTGGGTTGAAGGAAGATTTCAACTGAAAGGACACAGGAAGCAGCGAGCCTAACAGCTTGGTTTTTAGGGTGGACCTTCAAGGTGGATTCTTGGGCATCTTGTTTAGACACCCTTGGGAGAACCGTATCTTCACACTTTCAAAGAAAGGTGAACCTTGTGACCAGAACAGCTAGTTGCTTGGTAGCATCTAAGTTTTCCAAAACACCTGAAGGCCAGATAAGGAAGGAAGGATGGAAACTGACCAAGGAGAGATTCAACCTGGAAATAAGGAGGAATTTTCTGACAGGGAGAACAACCCACCGATGGAACATTGGAGTTGCCTTCAGAGGTTTTGAGAGTTTCATCCCTGGAGGCTTTCAAGAAGAGACTGGACTGCCCTCTGTCCAAAATGGCATAGGGTCTCCTGATTGGGTGGGGGGTTGGACTACATGACCTACAAGGTCCCTTCCAACTCTTGTCAATCTGTATATCTCCAAACTGCTAGCTCCAGCAAGAGGCTCTGTTCATTAAACTTGGTTTCAGGGTTCTGGAGATAGGAAAAAAAAAATGTTTCTCAACCGTTGCACGAGAGTTTTTCTAACTTGATGGACATTCTGTGTGTCATTCCTGGACATTGTTTGTATCCGTTTTTTGCTGATGAGGTACAACTTTGGAAAAACAATGAGGCTTTGAGCTGATGGCGTGGCTCTTTTTGAGTAAGCGTTGGTGGTGGTGGGATCAAAGGATCAACCTGTCTTTCTTCTGCCATGGGCCAGGCCTCCAAAGCTCTTGAATAATGCTGGATCAGACCATTCCTGGCAATTGGTGGGAACGACGCATCTAACATGTGTCCGCTTGATCAGATAATCTTCTCGCAAGACAGAAAGGGAAAAGGCTGCCTGCACATCCTCTAAACCAGAGGTCGCCAATCTTTTGGACCTCAGGGACCACCAAACTCATAATTTTAAATCCCGCAGACCAGAGACCCTGGAAAAATCCCCAAAAAAAGTCTGCAGGAAAATTCCCCACCCCGTTTTCCTACCGATCGATCGTTCTTTATTTGGGATTGCAGGATACCATCTCCAGCTCTGTTCTCGGGAGGAGAGAGAGAGAAACTTTTGGCTTCATGCAAGGAAAGCAGCAGCAGCCGCAGAAGTCTTTCTTTCTCTCCCCCAAACTCTGCCAGAAATGAGTCTTTGCCAGCTCAGCCTCTTGGAGCAGGAGGCCTTGCAGGCCCCAAAGACTCATTTCTGGTGGCGTTTGGGGGAGAGAAAGAAAGACTTTTGCTGCTTTCCTTGCATGCAGCCAAAAACAGAAGACGAAAGAAGTGGAAAGAAGCAGCCCAGTGGCCGGGCCAGGCGCGTGGGGCAAGTGGGGCAAATTTCCCCCCCTCCGCCCTTTTCCCCCTTCCCCTCACTACCTCGTGTTGTTTGCAATGCAAGTGATGGAAGCTTTGTTTTCTCTGCGGACCGCCAAAATTTTCTCGTGTACCACCAGTGGTCCCCGGCCCACTAGTTGACGACCACTGCTCTAATCTCCTTCAAATGTTTCCTTTGTGCAAGCTTTGGAGGCTACCAGTGGTCGTGAATCAGATGGGATGTTTTCTTGTAGAGGAACATTTTGCAAAACTGTTCGGTCCAACGCCTGGGTTGGGTGGTCTCCTGCAAACCCGAGGGGGAAATCTGTCCCAGAGACTGGAAACCATGTGGTGTTGAAACTCAAAGCTCCTGTCGTAGGCAGAACTGCAGTTCGGTTGAAGCATTGACCTGAAACTCTGGAGAAAATGTTGGCATATGGACCAACCTTGGTCTAGTTCTTGGGATTCCAATCCAGACATGTGATCCTAGATAATCCTTCCTGCTATTTCATCTTATCAATCTTCAGCTTCCCAAGCAACCTTGTGTTGGAGATCTAACTTGGAGATACCAACAGGGCCAAGATCAGCCAAGGGACTCTGCCGGAGCAGGCGCTCGGCTCAAAACAAGTATGTCTGCAGACATGAAAGATGAGATTGATGTCTGTGGACCTTCTCAGTCATCCAGGTCATGGCTGTCCCAAAGGTGCTTTTTTCAAGAGGCAACTGGACTTTCTGGTTTTTCTTTGAAGACATTTTGCTTCCCATCCAAGAAGTTTCTTCAGCTCTGACTGGATGATGCTGGGGAATGGAAGGATTTATACTCCTTGTAAACAGCCGATCATTTGCATTCTTTTAGCAAGTTGTTGAGGCCACCTCCAATCTACAACACGGTCCTTTCAACAGTTCCAAGAAGGCTCCATACCCATTTGCACCACTTAGGTGACCCTGAGGACACAGATAAACCTCCAAATGGCCTCAACGACCCTCTAAAAGGATGCAAATGACCAGCTGTCTGCAAGGAGGATAAATCCTTCCATTCCCCACCACCATCCAGTCAGAGCTGAAGAAGCTTCTTGAATGAGAAGCGAAATGTCTCCAAGGAAAAAACCAGAAAGTCCAGTTGCCTCTTGGTAAAGCACCTTTGAGATGAAGATGGCATTAATTTTAGGCCGAGATGCTGTACCTCAACAGGTGTGGTCTAATTGTGGTTTTTGGGTTGGGCTGGATTGGAGTTCAAAGACCTGCTTGGCCTTAGACTAGCTAAGCCTGCTCCACCTCGGAGTATGTTGCAAGAATAAAAATAAGAGTTAATGGTCATACAGATCTTAATGCTTTAAGCCATCTCTTCAATTTGATTCAGACCTCCAATTTGGAGATTCAGTTGAATTGGCTTTTAACAGATTAGCAGAGTTGGAAGGGAGCTTGTAGGTCATCTAGTCTAACCCTCCACCCAAGCAGTGACCCTACACCATTTCTGACAAATGGCAGTCCAGTCTCTTCTTGAAAGCCTCCAGTGATGAAGCTCCCACAACTTCTGCCCCATTGATTGATTGTTCTCACAGTGAGAAAATTCCTCCTTATTTCCAGGTTGAATCTCTCCTTGTTCAGTTTCCATCCATTATTCCTTGTCTGGCCTTTGGGTGCCTTGGAAAATAGCTTGATCCCCTCCTCCTCTCTGTGGCAGCCCCTCAAATATTGGAACATGGCTATCCTGTCTCCCCTGGTCCTTCTCTTCCCTAGACTAGCCAGGCCCAGTTCCTGCAACCGTTCTTCGTATGTTTTAGCCTCCAGTCCCCTAACCATCCTGGTTGTTCTTCTCTGCACTTTTTCTAGAGTCTCAACATCCTTTTTAGAGTGTGGTAACCAAAACTGGATGTAGTAGTGTCTTAAGTTTGGTCTTACTAAGGCTTTATAGAGTGGTATTAGGGCCTCATGTGATCTTGATTGTATCCTTCAGTTCATGCAGTTTAGGATTGCGTTGGATTTTTGTCCTACCCTCTCCAAATGGGGATCTGAGGACAGGTGTGTTGTCTGCAATGACTCAACTGTACAAAAAATATATAGAGAGAGGAAATATGATTCTGCAATCAGTCCATGATTCATTTCAGGTTTCTTTGTCCTCCTTTGCTCCTCTTGCAGATGTCTTCTGCAACTGCAGCTCCGTCGGAAGCACAAGTGTGGGTGAGTGCAATGCCACGGGTCACTGCCACTGCCGCCCAGGTTACGCGGGGCCCTCGTGCGACCGGTGCGAAGACGGCTACCATCTCGGTCCATCTCACCGGCGCTGCCTTCCTTGCGAGTGTCATCCCGAGGACTCCGCCTCTTTGTCCTGCGACAAGTAAGGAGAACCCAGGGGTGGGCTTCCCATATTTGAGCAAGGAATTATTCTCTCTGCCCCGGTGGCTGGGTGGGCGTGGCCATGATGGGCGTGGCCTAGTCAGCCTCCTGCATCTCAGTGGCGGTGATGGGGGGGAGTGTTTCTGCCTTTCCCGGGCTCCGGAGGCTTGGCTCGATCCTCCAGGAGGGCAAAATGAACTCCTGGCCTCCGGAGGCTCCCTGGAAGCCGGAAATGGGCCATGTGGGGACTCCTGGGAGGGGAGGGGTGTGGTGGGTGGGGCCAGCCAGGAGTGAGATTTGTGGGTTGTCTGAACTGCCCATAATCTTAGCTAGGGGGGTCTCCTTGCAAACCCCCAGCAGCCCAACTCTGAGAGAATCCCTTCAAATGTCTCGCCTGCCACCACCTTCTTTGTTCCTTCTTTTTTTTAACTGGCCAGGGAACGTTGGTCATGGTAGTTTTGGAATGTCGGAAGGGGTCCCAATTAGGCCACCTTCCTTCTCTCTCTCTCTCTCTCTCCTCTCTCCTCTCTCCTCCTCTCTCCTCTCTCCAAGTTCTTTCCTTGCAGGAATTTCATTATGAAACTTGATAATAGTGTTTGAAGGAAGTGGGGTTGGAGGAGGAGGAGGAGGAGGAGGAGGAGGAGGAGGAAAAGAAGAGATCTGTGAGGTCCTTTGTGCTCTCTGACCTTGGTGATTTTCTTGCAGACATTTCTTAACCTAACTAGATAATATCTGTGCTGGAAAGGAGAGGGGTTTGTGGACTGGAAGGAGGAGGAGGAGGAGGAGGAGGAGGACAAGGTTGGGGTCCTTCTTGGAGCCATGGTGGCGCAGTGGGGGCATTATTCTTTTC
>NC_142023.1:4284831-4324831 GCF_049901735.1 Notechis scutatus
CATTAATGTTGGGTCTATGTTAGAGTGTTTCTCATTTCTTTTGCATTAAAGAAGACCTTAACCCTAGAGAAAATCTGAATTCTTTATCTTTGTACCAACAGTTCTTTCTCTCTCATCTATCTATCTATCTATCTATCTATCTATCTATCTATCTATCTATCCTATCTATTGTCATCCTGTCTATCTTCCAACCATGTCTCCAACTGTGCATCAATTTATTGATATATTTATCTGACTTTTGTCCATTCTCTATCTTTCTCTCATATATATATATATATATATATATGTATGTATGTATGTATGTATGTATGTATGTATGTATGTATGTATGTATGTACGTATCTATCTATCTATCTATCATCTATCTATCTATCTATCTATCTATCTATCTATCTATCTATCTATCTATCTATCTATCTATCTATCTATCTATCTATCTATCTGTCTATCTATCTATCTATGCCTATCCGTCCATCCATCCATCCATCCATCCATCCATCCATCTATCTATTTATCCATCCATCCATCCATCTATCTGTTTGTCTGTCTATCTGTCTGCCTGTCTGTCCATCCATCCATCCATCCATCCATCCATCCATCCATCCATCTATCTATTTATCCATCCATCCATCCATCTATTTGTCTGTCTGTCTGTCCATCCATCCATCCATCCATCCATCCATCATCATCTATCTATTTATCCATCCATCCATCCATCTATCTATTTGTCTGTCTGTCTGTCTGCCTGTCCGTCCGTCCGTCCATCCATCCATCCATCCATCCATCCATCCATCCATCCATCTATCTATTTATCCATCCATCCATCCATCTATTTGTCTGTCTGTCTGTCTGTCCGTCCGTCCGTCCGTCCGTCCATCCATCCATCCATCCATCCATCCATCCATCATCTATCTATCATATGGCAATTTACATGTGCCCACAATGTACCCATTAGTCCTCCTCAACAGAATACCACTGATTCTGCTGCTTGGCAATTTGGGGAGTTGTAGCCCAGCTGTTCTGGGTGTTCTTCCTTCACCCCAGACTTAATGAATTGCAATCATGCTGCTTTCGAAGAAGCCTCCACAATGCCCCCTGTGTGATCTCTTTGTTTCCAAACAGCCTTGGAAAATGCCAGTGCAAAGCTGGAGCCACGGGGATCAAATGTGCCCAGTGCCAGGAAGGCTTCTCCAAGTTCAACGGGACCTCCTGCGCGCCATGCCGGTGCAACAATCATTCTTTGCAGTGTGATCCTTTGACAGGTAAAATGGGGTTGTTTTGTGAGGGGTGGTCCTTAGGAGGAAGGGTTTCCCAGGAGGAACAACTTAACATGGCAAAATCTAGCTCAGATCATAGAGGAGGAGAAGAGTTAGAGCAAGGCAGGACTATCCTTCGTTTGGTCATTGGAGATCCATCTCGCCCTTCTCTGATGGAACCTAAAGCAGCTTAGATAGGCCAGGAGAACTGACCAGGAGAGCTTAGCTTGAGGAACCTCAACCCAAAGCATAATAAAAACCATAATTTAACCAGTGGAATGATTTGCCTCCAGAAGTTGCGGGTGCTCCAACCCTTGAGATTTTAAAGAAGAGTTTGGACAACCATCTGTCTGAAATTGTATAGGGTTTCCTCAGGGATGGGATTCCAAAATCCCAGCAACCGGTTCTCTGCCCAGTTGCTGGGTGGGCATGGCCAATGGTGGGCATGGCCTACTGGAACTTCTGGGAAGGCCGTTTTTCAGCTTCCCCAGAGTCCGGAGGCTTCCCTCGGGCCTCTGGGAAGGCGAAAACAGCCTCCCTTGGGCTCCGGAGGTCCTCCAGAAGCTGGAAATAGACCCATTTCTGGACTTCCGGAACTTCTCGCGCCTCCCAGAGTCTCCGCGTGGACCCCGCACTTACCTGCATTTGAAAATGGGCCATGTGGAGACTCCTGGGAGGGGAGGGGCAGGGTGGCGGGACCATCCGGTCGGTTCAACTACCGGTTTGGTGAACCAGATGTAAATTTAACAACCAGTTCGCCTGTACCGGCCCGAACCGGCTAAATCCCACCCTTGGGTAGACGACTTCCAAGGTCTCTTCTTCCATCTCTGTTATTCTGAAATAACCGTTCAGAGACAGATCATTTCAACTCGAGCTTCTTCCCACGAAATGTCGCTTCACCTCCAAACTCCTGCGTCATTTCTGTTGGATTTTGTTTGTTTGTTTGTTTTGCACGTAGGCGCTTGCCTTCATTGCCATGGAAACACCGAAGGCCCTTACTGTGAGAATTGCAAAGGACGATTTTATCGCAACCACTCGGAGCAGCACGAGTGTCTCCGCTGCCCTTGCTCCACCGAATTTTCCAGCGGCAGCTGTCAGATAAGTAAGGTGGTTTTCTTAAAAGGTTGACGAGCGGTGGAGTTGACCTTCTCCTGTCTGGGTTGGCATCTGGGGAGAAGCCTTGGGAGCAAATGTTGGCCACGACGGGCTTTGGGGGGGTTGATCTGGTTTGAGCTTATAGAAATTATAAGAAGTCACACAGACTCTCTGGTTGTCGTGGAACCCAGGAAGGAGAAATGGCAGCTCTACGTTTTGTAGAGAAGTTACTGTGGACAGAATAGTCCGTAGTCTCAACAACGCCGCAATAGGCAGTTGTGTTGTGCTTGCTGGATCTTCATCTCCCTCTGCTGGTCACTTGCTCAGGTTGCATTGACCAGTAGGGTGGTTCACCCTTGGTGGAGAAACATTTCCCTCTTCTGGCTGGCCAGCTCAGTGATATGAGAAGGATCAGCCACAACTGTGTTGCTGAGACTTGGCAGAATCACCATGTTTCTGTCCCGAGATTTTCTTCTGACAAGGCCCATCTCTTGTCAGTTATCTCATCAAGTTCATGTACAGATCTGGTCTCGAAGCTTTTGGTCGACTCCTTCTTCTCTTTCTTCTGTCCTCCTCCTCTTCCTTTCTTTCTCCTTTCTTTCTTCCTCTTTTCCCCCTCCTTTCTTCCCCCCTTCTTCCATTTTTCCTCCATTCCTCCTCCTTTCTCTCTCCTTCCTTTTTCCTCCTCCTTTCTTCCTCCATTTTTCCTTCATCTTTCCTTCATTCTTTCTCTTTCTTTCTTTATTCTTCCATTCTTTCTCCTCCTCCTTTCTTCCTCCTTTCTTCCTCCTTTCTTCCTCCTTTTTCCTCCATTCCTCCTCCTATATTCTTTCATTCTTCCTCCCCCTTTCTTTCATTACTCCTTTTTTCCTCCATTTCTCCTTTTCCTCCTTTATTCTTTCATTCTTCCTTTCTTCCTCCATTCATCCTTTTTCCTCTATTCCTCCTCCTCATTTATTTTTCCATTCCTCCTTCCTTTTTCCTCCATTTCTCTTTCCTTCCTTCCTTCCTTCCTTCCTTCCTTCCTTCCTTCCTTCCTTCCTTCCTTCCTTCCTTCCTTCCTTCCTTCCTTCTTCCATTCTTCCTCCATTCCTCCTCCTCTTCCTCACTGCATCCTCACAACCTGTAATACTAGAATGCATGTATCCCTCTTGGATGACTGGTGGCAATGGGGAAAGCACTCCTGTAGCAAAGAGGAGCTGTTGAACTAACTAACATCCTCCTTCCCCAATCAGAGCCGGGTCAGCAAACTCCAACCTGTGTCGAGTGTCGCCCTGGCTACATCGGCCCCCTCTGCAATGAATGCGACAAGGGCTACTACAGCTCGGACAGCATCTGCCTGAAATGCCAATGCAATGGGAACGTTGACCCAGCCCTTTCGCCGAGAGTCTGCAAGGCGGATACAGGCGAATGCATTGGTTGCCTCTACCACACAGCCGGGGTTCATTGTGAGACATGCCAAGAAGGCTACGCCAAACATTTGGAAGGAGGAAACTGCACTAAGGAAGGTAAGAATGTTTTCCCATTGATTTAGCGCATTCCAGCAGCGTGCGTCAATGACTACGGGTAGCCCTCGACTTACAACTAAGCGTTCAAAGTGTATGACTGTAACTTTGTCACTTGTATCCTTATGATTTTTATTGACTGTTTCCTAGTATGATTGGATTGCTTATTGTACCCTATGACTATCATTAAGTGTTGTACGTTATGATTCTTGACTCTGGACGAATGTCTCTTTTCTTTTATGTACACTGAGAGCATTTGCACCAAGACAAATTCCTTGTGTGTCCAATCACACTTGGCCAATAAAGTATTCTATTCTATTCTTTTTCTTTTTAAATGTAGAATATACTCCGACCCCAAGGCTCATCCCTACAACTCCAAACTTCAATGCGTCCACTGTCTCGCTTACCTTGGCCTTCAACGCCACATCGGGCCAGCCGACGGTACAGACGGCCTTCCCAAGCCCGTCTTCCGAGAACAGCACGTCGACGTTGGCCGACGTCTCCTGGGCCCAGTTCAACATCATCATCCTCACCGTCATCATCATTCTGGTCGTTCTGCTGATGGGCTTTGTGGGAGCCGTCTACACGTACCGCGAGTACCAGAACCGGAAGCTGAACGCTCCTTTCTGGACCATCGAACTGAAGGAGGACAACATCAGCTTCAGCAGCTACCATGACAGCATCCCCAACGCGGACATCTCCGGCTTGTTAGAGGATGACGCCAACGAAGTGGCGCCCAACGGACAGTTGACCCTGGCGACGCCGATGCATAACTACAAAGCATGACGAATCCAGGCAGGGACGGATGGCAAACTCTTTTCTTTTTTTTCCTTTTTAAAAACTTGGAATGAATCCATGCCAGGACGCTTTGGATGGTTCCTGTGTTTCAGCCAGAAGGAACTAGCTTTTCTTTTTCCTGGATTGGCCCAAGCTTCAGTTGTCACTTGTCCAAACCAAGACGAGCGCTGGACAATGACCGAGACGAGTCAAATGAAAATTACGGGATTGGATTCAGCTCGGCCTTTCCAATGCCACAAGAGGGTATTTGCCTGTATTTTTTTTAAAGAAGCAGCAGCTTGAATATATATATATATATATATTTTTGTATATGCGACCCTGGGAGAAGTCAAGTCAGAAATCATCTCACGGCCAGTCACGGAAAACCCAGGCGGAAAAACGGAGTTTTTCTTAAAAACTGAGTTTTTAAGTGCTTGTTGGAAAAGGAGGACAAGTGGTTTTGGAAAAGAAGAATCCGAAATGTTTCTGGGTCCGAGTTTTGCTATTTAAAAACAAAAACAAACAAAAACGATTGACGGATCCAGACAGAATGACAGTGACCAAAGTTTTGCGGAACTCCTTCGTTCTCCTCTCTTTATTTTTGAGAAAGGGACCTTAGGCGTCCTCTTTCCATCCTTTTGTGAATAGGCGCTCCCAAACTAGTAATGTTATTTAAAAGGTAAATGTGGCCTTTTTGTTTTCCCTACCTTGCTTCGACCAGGATTCCTTTTCCCAGATAGGAAGCATGAAAGTTGAGGTCAAATATTTTATTCCTGAACTATTCGGAGCAGAAACGGTGTGGATAACAGAAGGTGAACAGAGATTTCCTTCGGCTGCGTTTGTAACTATTTGTACAAAAAAAAAAAAGAGACAAAAGATCAGGTGTCGGATTTTAACTGTTTTAAGATTTTTTTTAAAAAAAATCTGTACAGCGGGTTCATGGCCTTGTTTAAAAAAACAACAACAAGGCCAAATGAAACCAGACCTAAGCTAAGATTTGGGGGTGGGAGAAAGTAAGTATTGTATTAAAGTGCTATAAATTTAGAGGGTGAATATCTGGAGCTGGGACTCCAGAAGAAACAGCTTTCTTGCGAATCTCTCCTCTTTGAATAATACAAAGTTGTTTGCATCTTCAAGTTTCAGTTTCCCCTGCTTGTTATTTCAAGGATGTTTAATCTCACAAGACTTTTGTGATTTAGGATAGCGAGGTAGAGTGGAGTAATAGAATTGTTCCCCTGAATGCAAAGTCGGTCTAGGATATGGAAGGAGAATTCAGATTTCTACGGCGCGTATTTCAGAAATCTGGATTGAGTTTGGAACTCCACCCTTTTGCCAGCTCTCTGTCTTATTTGGGAGGAGGGATGTCTTCGTTGCATGAAAACTCACGAATCAAAACAGACATCTTAATGTGGGAATAATACGAATTATTATAAGGGTGAAGTATCTGGCTTTTCCAATTAAGTTCAGAAACTCATACCGAAATTGTTATCGGCTACGTTCTCTCTCTCTCTCTGCCCCCTCTCTCCCTCTAATCTCTCTTTCTCCCTCTCTCTTTCTCTCTCTCTCATCTCTCTCTCTTTTTTTCTGCCTCTCTTTCTCCCTCTTTTTCTCTCTCATCTCTCTTTCTGTCTTTCTCTCTTTTTCTCTCTCATCTCTCTCTCTCTCATCTCTCTCTTTCTCCCTCTCATCTCTCTCTCTCATCTCTCTCTTTTTCTCCCTCTCTCTTTCTCTCTGTCTCATCTCTCTCTTTCTCTCTGTCTCTCCCTTTCTCATCTCTTTCTCTGCCTCTATTTCTCTCTCTCTCTCTCTCCCTCCCTCCCTCCCTCCCTCCCTTCAAGAGTTCCTTATTCTGCTACAGGTAGGATTACAATCTGCATTACATTTTCCTGGCCTGAAATTCTAGACCGAGATGTCCTTAGGATTATCACGAGAACATCTGTAGAACATGATCTAGATGAACGATGTAGGAACAGAGGTTGCCATCAGAATGGGGGTGTGTGTGTTTAGGGCCTTCTTGCTGCACAGTCTTTGTTCGCAAGACTGTGGGTCTGGCCAGATAGGACTGGTTTCTCTCAGTATTTCAATGGGCAACTTCTCTAAGAAGTTGGTTCCTCTCTCTAAATAATTTTCAAATAACATTATCTTGAGCAGCAGTCTGCAAGTCAATGATCTGAAGGGTCCTTGGTGCTCTCTGAGCTTGGTTGTTTTCTTGCAGATGTTTCATGACCCAGTTCAGGAACATCGTCAGTGCTAGAAGGGGTGTGGGGAGGAGGAGGAAGAGGAAGAGGAGGAGAAGGAGGACTGTAGGGTCCTTGGTGCTCTCTGAGTTTGGTGGTTTTATTGCAGATGTTTCATGACCCAAAGTAGGTGACATCATCAGTGCTAGAAGAGAGTAGGGTTTGTAGAAAGGAGGAGGAGGAGGAAGAGGAGGAGGAGGAGGAGGAGGAGGACAATGACTGTGGGTGCTCTCTGAGCTTGGTTGTTTTCTTACAGACGTTTTGATATCCAAACTATGTAACATCACAAATGCTAGTGAACAGTCCTGTGTGAATTCATGCATCGGAGTTGGGTAACCCTATTTGCTCCGTGCACACATCTTATTAAACTTAACTGCTAGGTTTCAGGGGGTGCTGGAAATGCAAAACCCACTTTCCTCCAGGGCTTGGAGAAGGAAATTGTGTGAAATTACTCCCAACGCTGTGTCACGCTTATTTGACGAAGGAAAAAGTGACTTTTATCGGGGTTGGCATAGAAGAAACTGCACTGTAGGCTGCCTGAGTGTAATCTGATATTTGGAAAGCGACTATTAGCAGGAAAAATATCCTGGATCAAGAGTTGATTGGATTTCAGTTGACAGAGCAAGAAACGAAACAAAAATAAACTTGGACCAAGATAAAACCAGACTCTGGAGCAGTAATTTCTTTCGTAGTACAGATCCAAGAAATATGTTCTTAGCACTTTGAGGCTCATAAAGTTGCTGAGATAAATTATCTCTGTAAAAGGATGAATGGGATAATTTATATTACGAAATGTTTTTGTTCTGCAGTTACAGAATCTGCTAAACTGAACATTTTCTTGCTTTCAAAGGGGCTGTGATTGGTCAAATGTTGTGTGTGATGCCATAGGTGTAACATCTTTGTGGGGTACTTTCTGAGCTTGGTGGTTTTCTTGCAGATGTTTCATTAGTAGGTAACGTCATCAGTGTTAGAAGGGAGTGGATTATATAAACAAAGAGCAAACCCATTTCCTTCTAGCACTGATGATGTTACCTAGTTGGGTAATGAAACGTTACCCTGCAAGAAAACCACCAAGCTCAGAGAGCACCAAGGACGTGAGAATGGAGGAGCCACACAAATATGGTACGCCTAGAGCATCGCACACAATATTTGACCAATCATAACCTCTCATTTCAAGCCTGAGCTACAAATATCCTTCTTAATTGGAATACCCTGTTTGCTTTCCATTTTTAAACCTGCACTTTTCTTTTTGTCCTGAGTGGCTTTGCTAAGTCATACCTTCTTCTTCTGATCTTCCCAGAATTTTTGAAGACTCTTCCAATTTTGGCTTGTGGGGTTTGGATGATAAACGTTGCATCGGCAATCTTTTACGTTTTGCTAAAACAGGGTGAGAGAGTTCCCCCCCCACCCCCCAGAAAGTGGATGTTGACTGCTGTTATTTAGAAGGATTTTGAAGAAGAGGTCTCCATCGTGTCTTCAAGCCCCCAAACGGTCCTGTTATCAGTTGCAATTGAGACAAGAACGTGTTTGCTGGATACGATGTTTTTATGCAAAACCCTCTGGTGCTCTCTGAGCTTGGTGGTTTTCCTTGCAGACGTTTCATTACCCAACTAGGGAACATCATCAGTGCTGATGTTTTATTTAGCTCCAAGAAAGTCAGTTAAAAACTCTTCAAAACACTTCTTTTATGTGCACCAAGAGCATTTGCACCAAGACAAATTCCTTGTGTGTCCAATAAAGAATTCTATTCTATTCTATTCTATTCTATTCTATTCTGATTTCTATTCTATTCTGATTTCAATTCCATTGCATTCCATATTCTATTCTATTCTGTTCTGTTCTAAAAGACTTTTGAAAAACTGACAAGCTTGCATCTTTTTGAAAATACCGTAATGGTGCATCGAGCTTGTAAGTCGAGCATCCCAAGTAATGTTGAATGAGTCTCATGCCAAGAAGTCACAAACACGTTTATTCTCATGGGATCAAATGGTCCACAAGCAGGCGATGTTTCCAAAGTGTAAAAAACAGTCACCGATCCTTAAAAAAGCCTGTGAAAAATCAAATCACTTGGATATGCAATGAAGATATGTGCAGAAGGGGGCCACTAGATACATCTTCAAGGAAATGTACACAAAGTAAAAACAGATAGGTGAATTATGATGTAAGCCACATCAGCAAGAACTGTGTGCCACTTCAATCCATGAATTGGTGGGCTTGAACCAAGGTGATGTCCCCACAGTGTTGGTCTTTACACAAAAAAAGTGTTCAATTTTTTTTTTTTTAACAATTCAAGGAAATGGGTGAATTAAAGCGTGAAATACTCCATTCCGTGACCACCTGGGAAAAATTGTGCCCAAACATAAAGAGGCTTTGTGTGTATGTATCTTTTTTTTTCCTTTTTCAAAAAAAAATAATCTTAAATTTAATGACCCTACCCCCTAGCTAAAAATAATTGCATGAAGTTTAACTGTAGAGATGGCATGAAACTGTATAATGACATAGGTACCACGATAGACCAGGCCTCCCAAAATAAAATGTTTAAATTTATGAAGTGAGTGTGATCATTTTTAGCATGGTTTGCCCAGCCCGTTTGACACTTAAAGATATGCGAAATAGAATTTACGTCCCACAGACATAATCCCTTTAAAAGAAGCTTGAAATACGCCTCTGTTAATGCAACCCTCTAAACTTCTGATAATTTCCCATCATTTATGCCTCTGATTCTTTGCATTAAGATTTTGACTTGCAGAGCTTGAACGCAAAATCGTATGCGTTTCTAACATGATATGTCAACTATATTTGGGGGAGGTGGCCTTTTTAATCCTAAGCATTTGTTTGGCTTATGAAATGCATCTGAGGAAAAAAAAGAAATGTTTCTCTGTGCGGAAGAGTGTGTACAGTATGTGTGTGAGGGGGTGAGAGTATGATCCAAGTTTACCTGGAATTTATACTGGAAGAATGTTATTTAAACATCAAATAAAATGTAGATAATTTGTATCTAACCCTTTGGGCTGTTTGTAAGTTTATTATTTTTTTTATGGCGTGCCACTTCGTCTTCTGGTCTCATTTCTAGAGGAAGCTGTAAACCACATGGAGAGAAAGAACGTAGGGTTAGTTCCCATCCAAAAAGAGAAGTGCACTCCAAGTCCCATCAGGATAGGCAGCGAAATGGGAGTTGTGTTCCAGCTCTTGCCTCGCAGTCAAGAGGCTTGTGAGTTCGATCCTAGATAGAGGCCAATATTTGGAATAGACTCTCTTGCCTCAAGCAGGGGGTTGGGCTTGATGACCTCCAAGGTCCCTTCCAACTCTTGTTATTCTATGACTCTATACTTGATGGGCTTGGCCTGCCATTCCCTCCAAGTTCTGGAGAGCTGTCCTCATCCAACCTAACTTTAAATTTGCATCTCCATCATCACCAATCCTTTTTTTTTTTTTTTTGGAAAAACGTTTATTTTTACAACATACAAAAGAACAAATGAAACCATCGTTCAGTTATACAATGTGTCGGTTTGGTATACCTATCACGTGCACAATATCTATGATCCTTTCCTCTTAACTTTACATTCATATTATATTCTAATCAACATTCCATATCATATTATCTCGTTATTATACTATTATTTAAATTTTAGTTTCATTTCCAGGCTATCTTTAAAAGCAAAACTCAATTCTTACTAAATTATATTCATAGTATAACTTGTTTAAAAATAATCAATTGTAATATACCATTGCTATTACAATATACTTCAATTTCTTACTCTTCTATCTAGCCATTGATAAAATAAACCCCAAATCTTATAATACTCTTTTTCTTCTTGTTCTCTAATTGCTAATGCACATCTACTCATTTCTGCATATTCCATTATTTTCTTAATCACCTCCTCCTCTGTTGGAATGTTGTCGTTTTTCCAATTTTAAGCAAAAAAAAATTCTAGCCGCAGTTAAAACATTAATAATCAAATATATTATTTCTTTCCTTACAACCTTCAGGTAAAATCCCCAATAAAAATATCTCTGGTTTTAAGTCCATGTGTTGTTTTATCATTTCCCCCCCCCAGCCATGTGTCCAGTATCTTTTAGCTTCCGCGCATGTCCACCACATATGGTAATGTGATCCAGGTATCTGATGACATTTCCAACATTTCACTGATTTGTTCTTGAACATCTTTGCTATTCTTGCGGGGTAGATGCCACCTGTAAAACATCTTATCCAAATTCTCTTTATAAGCTGCTGACATTGTTAATTTGTAGTTCCTAGTCCATAATTTCTGCCATTTATCCAAATCTATCCCATACCCAAAATTCTCCCCCGCCCCCATTTCTTTAACTTGTTATCATCACCAATCCTTAAAGCATCTTAATGAGACCATCCTTTTGGTTTTTTTTTGGTCCTCCTCTCCTTCTTCCCCGTTTCTTGGGTACCAAACCCTCCAACAAAAATGGCGGCCGCCTCCCCGCCTTCACTCCCTCTCACCGCGCAGGCGCAGCCGGCCCAGCCCGACCACCACGTCACCAACCGGGCGCCCTCAACCGAGATGGCGCCGGGACGGGCTTCTCGGCGCGTTTCCCGCCCTCAAAATGGCGCCCCCGCGCGCTTTTCCCCCTCGCTTTGCCCTACTCCGGGCGGCGTCGGCGGCTTCGGCAAAGATGGCGGCCGGGGCGGTCCGAGCGCCTGCTGCGGTCGTTTAAAATTCCGAGGCAGCCGCCGCCAAAGTCGGAGACGAAGAAGAGGCGCCGCCGCCGCCGCCGCCGCCGCCGCCGCCGCCCGTCAGCCGCCTCCCGGGGGCCGCGCCATGGACTCCATCCCGGGCGAAGACCCCACTTTGCCGCTGGAGGTCAACAGCGGGTGAGCGCCCGTTAAGGGCCGTTGGCGGGAGGGGAGGGGAGGAGGAGGAGGGGGACGGGGGGGGAGGAGTTAACCCCTTCCCTGCCGGCGCGCGGCGGACAAAGCGAGTGGGCGGGGCCAACGCGCCCCTCTGGCTCCCCTCCCTCCTCCTCGGTGGAGCCTCCAGCGGCCGGCGCAGTCGATCTGAGTCCGGTTTTTTGGGGGTTTTTTTTTTTGGGGGTGTAGGTGGGTGGGAAAAGGAGCCAGGGCTGCTTTGGGCGACCCTGCAGGTGGGGAGGAGGGGAAGGGGGAAAGGTGGGGTAAGGGAGACCCCTTTCCAAGGGTGATCAGGCTTGCGGGCTTGGGGGCGTGTTTCCAACTGGACGGGATCGGGGGTGGGTGGGTGAATGGCGGGAGGGGGTGGGGGCTTTAGGTCAGGTTCTTTCCTGATCTTGAGGAGGGGGTGTAGTACTACAACTCCCATCCTCTGAGGGTCTTGGCTGCCTTTGCTGATGGGATGGACGGCCCTGCCAGGAGAGTTGTTTAAGAGGGTGGGGTGGGGGCAGAGGGCAAGGGGATCTTGCAGACCTGGCTCTTTCCTGATCTGAGGAGGATGATACACCCCATCCTTGGCTTTGGGGTGTGTGTCGTTTGAAGGGGAAAGGGGCAGCGGGATCGGATCAGAATTGGAATTCTTTCCTGGATCGCTGATGGGATGTAGTACTACAACTCCCATCCTCTTGGCTTGGCTGCCTTTGCTGATGGGATGGACGGCCCTGCAAGGGGGGCGGGTTGTTAGAGAAGGTGGGTGGGGGAGACACAAGGCTGATTGGATAGGGAGGGGGGCTTAGCAAATTGGGGTGGGGGGAGAGAGGAGGCTCTTTCCCGGTGGGGGATGCACTACAATTCCCATCCCCTTAGCCGTCTTTGCTGATTGGATGGACAACCTTGCAGGGAGCTTAAGGAAAGGACACGGATCGGACTTGGGGTGCATGTTTCCAGTTAGATCGGATGGAGGGGGGCAGCAGCAAACCAATGTTTTCCTCATTCAGATGATGGGGGACAGACTACAAGCCCCATCCTCCCCATCCTCTCGGCTCTGCCAGCCTGATAGTTGCAGATTCCCCTTTCCTGGCTCTTGCACCCTTCTCCCTTCAACGTGGCATCTTGGACTACAGTTCCCATTGCTCACCTTGAACATACAGGAGGGGAGGGGAGCCAAAGTCGGAAAATTCATTTTTATTTATTTAAATGCACGTACGAAGGAAGATGGAGAAATATTGTGTATTGCCACGGTGCCTCTATCCAGATATTCTTAAACCCACCGCTGATGGGATATGTAGTCCAGGGCTATAAAAGCAGGTGGGTGGGGGGGCACATTTTATCTAGCTTGGAGGCCTGCAGGCTCATTTTTTTAAAAAACCAAAACATTCCTTCTTTCCAGCCTCAATTTTTCCCGGCTTCCAGATGTCTCTGGAGATGAGGTTCGCAACCAAGTGGGAGGCGGTGGAGGTAAAAGAAAATCCCCCCCAAAAAAACTTTCTTTAAAAATCCCTCAAATGCAACTTAAATCAAATTTTATAGACTGGCATAAACACATTGTTGCATTTCGAGCTATTTATCTAAGTAAGTAGAACAAAAAAATAAATACTTGGAAGAGAAACAAAAGGGAAGTAATTAAGTCTGCACCGGAAACTTTGTTGCGTTCAAGTTTCTTCTTCTAAGTGATTGTAAAAACCCATCTAGGAGGAGAAAAAATAAACAAATTCTTGGAGAATTACACAATCCCTTCCGCAAAGCAAAGCATAAAGAGTTGTGGTTTAATACCTTTAAATTCGACTTTTCTTTGCCCCAAAATTTATCTCCAACTGCATTTGTTGAAAATGGATGGCAATTTGTGTATCTGTTGTGTTTTCACACTGGAAAAATAAAAATGATAGTATAACTAACGTACTTTAAACTCAAATCTAGCCTTCATGTGCTTTATTAACATTTCCCCCAAACCCAGGAAAAGAAAAACAAGGCTGCCATAGGAGATTTTGGTTCAGCTCCCAAGTATTTGTTGCTTTGTCAAATTGCCCCAAAGTTCACTTTCTTTTTGTGTATTTCTGCATGGTGAAGACTATTTGGTGCCTCTGCTCTTAAAAAAAAAATGCAGGAAACTATTTAATCCTTCATAAAAAGCAATTATTTTCTAAACTGAAATATGTAATGCACGTAAAAAATTATTTATTTGCGGGTTCTTGGAAAACAAGTGATGAAAAATGATTGAAGAGATCTTTTCTTTTTTTTTTTAAAAAAAAAAAATGCAGGTTTATTTGGCATTTCCGTTTGAGTTCCACTCTTTGCGCTTCACTGTTATAAATTTAAAACTTTTCTAAATTAAAAAAAAAAAAATACTGCTGCTGCTCCTTGGGCCCCTTTGGTGCTTTTTAAGAGTGGGGTGTAAATAGTTTCTCTTCTTTTTCTGCATGGCTAGTTTAGCCTGAGGTTTATTTATTTATGAATGAAGGCAAATATAAGTGTTCCAGGATAATGTTGAGAAATTGAATATCTATTTATCTATCTATCTATCTATCTATCTATCTATCTATCTATCTATCCATCCTATCTATCTATCTATCCATTCTATCTATCCATTCTATCTATCTATCATCTATCTATCTATCTATCTATCTATCTATCTATCTATCTATCTATCTATCTATCTATCCATCTATCTATCTATCTATCCATCCTATCTATCTATCTATCTATCCATTCTATCTATCTATCTATCTATCTATCTATCTATCTATCTATCTATCTATCTATCTATCTATCTATATTGTATGTCTATGTGTCTGCAAATATTTGCTCTTTATTTGGATTATTGGCAGTGTTACCTGAGGTGGCCGAAGAGACTGTTTCACCAAGCAGGGCGCGAACCATGAAGGATTTTGAAAATGTAAGTTTGGTGGCTGGGTTTTTTGGCAGTTTTTATTTTTTTTAGATATACTGGTATATCTAAGACTTACAACAGTTATATCAAAAACTTACAACAGGTATATCAACTTACAACAGTTCATTGAGTGACCATTCGAAGTTTGCAACGTCCCTGAGAAAAGTGACTTAGGGCTGATTTTCACACTTCACAACCATTGCAATATCCCCAGGGTCGCGCGATCCAAACTCAAGACGCTTGGCAACTGATCCCCCAAATGTTGGAAGTGCAATAAAGAAATTGGAACATATTATCACTTATGGTGGAATTGTAAGAAAGCCCAAACATATTGGCCGAAAATTCAGAAATGGATAGAAGAGATGTGTAAAATTAAAAGAGAATTCAGACCTGAAATTTTTCTATTGGGAATTAATGTGGGAAAATTTGATAAAGATGTAATATACTTAATAATCCATATCACCACAGCTGCAAGGTTACCTTATGCCCAAAGATGGAAAGGTAATGAAATGCCAGACGAGATGGAAATAATTAGGAAAAATTGGATGTGCACCGAAATTAACTCAATAATTAAAAAATAAGACCGAACTGGATTATTACTTTAGGAGAAGTTTTACCACAGATTGAAATAAGGAAGGAACAAGAATATTAAAGATGATTAAAGTTTATATATATATGTAAATTTGTATTATTTTCTATATTTGTTACTTAATGATGTAAGACAACCAGGTGTGTCAATATATATGCACCACATTCATTGTTGTTTTTCAAAACAAAAACAAAAAGAGAAACGCTTGGCAACAGATTCATATTTATGATTTGTTTCCAATTGCGATTTGGAAACAAGGTGGACAAGGAAAACAACTTGGAAAGTTTTTACCGTTAAGAAGTGTTTAACCTGGGGAGAAAAGCTGGAGGAATCTTTAGGCTTGCAACTTTTGCTAGGCTAGGCTGCATTGTAAATTGAGTAGTTGTGTGTCTTCCCTTTCATTATAGAAAGGTGCAAGCATCAATATTTTATTAGCAACATATGAGATTTCTCCAGGGAGTAGTGCGGTGGCCTAGAGGTGGAGATCTCGCTTCACAGTCAGGACGCTGTGAGTTCGATTCTAGGTAGAGGCAGACATTTCTCTCTCTGGGCACAATGAGAATATATCCGCTGAACAAAACTCCTCACTGGTGACAGGAAGGGCATTCTGATTCTAAAAAGTCGAAATCACACACAGACCGGCACTTTACAAAGATCTGTTTGCACGTATACATTGATGAAGCAGGCAGCCATTTTGGGGCTGAGGTAAATTAGAGGAGGGGACGTGCTAGCACAGACAGAACGTCGCCACAAGGGAAGGGAATTTTAGCTCTTTCCCTGGGGAAGCAATTCGTTTGCGGGGCTCTATCTGGAGAAGCAGGAATTGGCGGTGGCGCCGGTTTCCCAGCGTTTGGAGGGCGAAATTTGGTGATCCGAGCCAAGTTGAATGAAATGAAAAAAGGGGATCATCATCCTTTGGGCATCGAGCATTTAGAGAAGAGAAAATCCAGATTATTTTTTTTTCCACCCCGGCCTCTTTGCAGGAGAATGGGCTATGTGCCTCCCCCAGTCAGCAAGGTAGTTCCTAATTAAGAAAGCTCCTTTCAAGAGCAGAAATAAAACTTAGCTGGCCACAAGGCTCTCGTATTTCCTGTCAAAGAGTTGTGGGAGGCCCAGCAAAAAAAAAAAAAAAAACTATTCAAAAACAGCAGAAAGTTTTGCAGGAAGTGGGAAATCTCTTTTCTGACCCCCCCCCCCCAAAAAGAAACCGTTGGAAGGCAAAAGGCCCAGCCAAGCGCTCCTAGGAGAATAAATTTATAAATCAATAAAAGTTGATCAACTTTCCTGCATCGAATCCAATTTTAACCTGGAACAACACCAAATCAGGTTGTCCGCGATCTATGACCACAATGCTGTTGTTAAGTGAGATGTTGGTTAAGTCAATTCTGTCCCATTTTAATGGCCTTTCTTGCCTCAGTCAGTCTTAGAATAACTTTATTGTCACCTTGGGACATTGTGACCGTCATAAATATGAACCTGTTGCCCAATCATCTTGAGTTTTGATCACGTGACCATGGCGTTATTGGAACGGTTGTAACTGTGAAAAACAGTCCTTTTTCCAGGGCCTTTGTGACTTCGGTCACTAAACAAACTGTCATAAGTCGAGGGCTAGCTGTAACTGCGGCCTACGGAAGTTCGATTTGGGGAAACTGATGGTTGTGGTGTGGACTTTGGTCGTTTGGAAAACTGTTTGAGTCAACATCTCTTCTTTTCGCCAGCAAATCACGGAGCTGCGGAAAGAGAATTTCAACTTGAAACTTCGCATCTATTTCCTGGAGGACCGGATTCAGCAGAAGTTTGATGGTCCCCATGATGATGTATACCGGATCGTAAGTGTTGCGTGGTGTTTTTGTGTGTGTGTGTGTGTGTGGTTCCTGGTTTCTGTTTGGGCACCGGCGCATATTAGGACATTACCGGCATGTAAGGACATCCCTATTTGGTTTGGTGGCAGCGCTGCCTCAGATAGAAAAACCCTACGGAGAGTGGCGAGGACAGCAGAGATTATAGGAAGCTCGCTTCCCCTTATTCAGGATGCTGCTTATAAGTGCTTAGAGCTCAAAGCATTGTGAGAGACCCCACACACCCACTCCATGGTCTGTTTCTGTTGCTCCCCTCTGGGAGAACGCTTTGAAATATTTCTACCAGATTCTGGGACAGCTTTGTTCCTTGTGCCATCCGTCTGGTAAACTTGCAAGATTCATTTTCCCCGATGTGTACATGTATACATCTGAACTAGACTGTATTGTTTCTCTGTGTCATATAATATGTGTGGGTATATACATAATTTTATATTTACCGTGTTACGTTCATGTAGTGTATACTGGAGGTGGTGGCCCTTTGAGAGCAAGGAGATTTCATTTTAATATGTGGTGATTCGTGTATGGAGAATAGGATAGGATAGGATAGGGAAAGAATAGAATAGAATAGAACAGAATAAGGAAAGAATAGAATAGAACAGAATAGAATAGAATAAGGAAAGAATGGAACGGAATGGAATGGAATGGAATGGAATAGAATAGAATAGAATAGAATAGAATAGAATAGAATAGAATAGAATAGAATAGAATAGAATAGAATAGAATTCTTTATTGGCCAAGGGTAATTGGACACACAAGGAATTTGTCTTCGGTGCATGTGCTCTCAGTGTACTTTAAAAATACATTCATCAAGAATCATAAGATACAACACTTAGTGATAGTCATAGGATACTAAAGGAGCAATCAAATCATACTAGGAAACTAAATAAAACAATATAAATCGTAAAGATACAAGCAATAAGGTTATAGTCATAGGTAGAGAATGAGATAGGTAATAGGAAGGATGAGAAGAATAGTAGCAATGCAGTCTTAGTAAATAGTTTGACAGTTTTGTGGGAATTAATTGTTTAGCAGAGTGATGGTGTTCAGGGAAAAAAACTCTCCTTGTGTCTAGTTGTTCTGGTGTGCAGTGCTCTATAGTGTCGTTTTGAGGGTAGGAGTTGAAACAGTTTATGTCCAGGATGTGAGGGGTCTGTAGATATTTTCACAGCCCTCTTGTTGACTCGTGCAGTATATACAGGTCCTCTGTGGAAGGCAGGTTGGCAGTGATTGTTTTGTTCTGCAGTCCTAATTATCCTCTGAAGTCTGTGTCTGTCCTGTTGGGTTGCAGAGCCAAATGTTCAAAGTGACAATAAAGTTATTCTAAGTCTTAAGTCTTAGCGACACGATATACTCGCCTCCTTGCCAGTGTGGGATGTCCCGGGCCTGCTTGGAGTCTGTCCCTCGCGAAGGCCCAAAAATTTGCCCCTTCCCTCCCCCCCAGTTTGGTTACGGAATAGGAAACAGAAAATTCCTCAGGGAAAAAAATAAAATCCAAGTTTTTCTGCATTTCTCTCTCATTCCATTAGAACATCGAGCTCAAAGTCGAATTGGAGAGCGTGAAACGAGAACTCCAGCAACGAGAGCAGTTGCTCCGGAAAGCATCGTGAGTATTTTCCCCCCACCCCTCGGACGGGCCTCCTTGTTTAATTGTGTTTCAGGTGCCCAGCTGGGCTTCCCCTCTGCAGGCCAGGCTGGGGAGGTGGGGGGAGGTCGAGAAGGGAGGTGCAGCTGCACAGCAGCTCCATCCTTCGGTCTTCTGCTGCTGTTCTCCTCCTCCTCCTCTTCCTCTTCGACGGTTCCATGTTTGGCCTTTGCAGGAAAGCCGTCGAGAGCTTGGCCCAGGGTGGCGATGCCGAAATCCAACGTCTGAAGGAAGATGCAGAGAAAAAAGTCCAGGAAGTAGAAGCAAGCTTGACTAGCAGGATCCAGCTTCTAGAGGAGGCAAGTCTTAGAAGTTTAACGGCGATGAGAATCCTTAAAGCTTAAGAAATAAGAATATAGAATAGAATAGAATATAGAATAGAATAGAATAGAATTAGGTTAGAATAGAATAGAATAGAATAGAATAGAATAGAATTAGGTTAGAATGGAATGGAATGGAATGGAATAGAATAGAATAGAATAGAATAGAATAGAATAGAATAGAATAGAATAAGGGAATGGAATAGAATAGAATTAGAATACAATAGAATTAGAATACAGAGAATGTGCTGCAGAGAATCAAGTTCAAAACGTGGTCAACAAAAACTGTAACTATAAGTCCAAAGGCAAAATGAGGTAATGAGTCTGGCAGGGCAGGAGAAGGAATTCCAGATGTGAAGGAATGGCAGTAACTCAACCCGGTTGGGAGGATGCCAGGAACGCAGATAACCAAAGTCAACACAAGATAAACTCACGTTTGTTCCCAACAGATGCCACACTCAGCTTGCATCTCTTTTAAACTCTTAATCCCAGGTGTGCCTAATGAAGGGAATCAGGGCCCTTTCCTCCCCTGTAAGCCAGGCAACCCACATTGCTCTCTCCTCTGTTCCACCCTGCGTGCCCTAGAATGAAGAGGAGTGGGCCTGAGTCTTCCTCTGAACTCCCTCTCCCTTGTTCTACCTCTCCCCTGCTCTGCCCAGCCAGACTTTGCCCTTCCCCCAGTTTCCTCCGCAGCCAATGAAGCCACTTTCCCGCTCCCTGTCAGCTGTTCGTCTTCCTCAGATTCAGACTTCGACAGGGGCATGACAGTCCCTTGGTTTCAATGTCTCTCTTTTCCCCCCCCCCTTTGTACAGGACCTTCGAACCGCCCGGGAAGAAGTAGAGAAAGCGTTTGCTTTGACGGACCGCGAAAGAGTCCAGCGACTGGCTGTGGAGCAGCAGCTCTCCTTAATCATCACTGCGCAGGCCAAAGATATTGATATCACGGCCCTGCTGGGAGAAAAAGACAGGTTGAATACCTATCCTCTTTTAGTCAACCCATAATCCCTTGCGGGGTGGAGTCTGGGCAACTGAATGGAGCTGAGTGTTTTACTGACCGGATGCCCTTCCTGTCACCAGTGTGGAGTTTTATTCAGCTGATAAAATTCTCATCGTGCCCAGAGAGAGAAATATCTGCCTCTACCTAGGATCGAACTCACAGCCTCCTGATTGTGGGGCGAGAGCTCCGCCTGTAGGCCACTGCACCACTCACAGGTTGAATGTCTATGGAGCTTCTCAATCATTCAGGTCAAGGTTGTCCCAAAAGATGCTTTTCCAAAAAGACAACTGGACCTTCTTGGGTTTTTTCCCCCCGTTGAAAATGTTTCGCTTCTCATCCAAGAAACTTCTTCAGTTCCTGGATGGAGAACTTCTTGGATGAACTTCTTGAACTGAAGAAGCTTCTTGGAGGGGAAGCGAAACATGTTCAAGGAAGAGAACCAAGGAAGAGTCCAGCTGCCTTTTGGGAAAGCACCTCTGGGACAAAAGGAGAAGTTAGGCTACTGCTTGTAGCAGCGAAAGTTTGCTTTCTTTTAGCCCGGTGGGATTACCGGTTGACCCTGATCGGCTTGGGGCCTCCACGCCCTCCTCTTGGGTAGGTTTCTATGGAGAGTCTCAACCATCCAGGTCATGGCTGTCCCAAAGGTGCTTTTTCAAGAGGCACCTGGACTTTCTGGTTTTTCTTTGAAGAGGTTTCGCTTCTCATCCAAGAAGCTTCTTCAGTTCTGGCATAGTTAAATGTCTATGGAGATTCTCAGTCCTCCAGGTCATGGTTGTCCCAAAGGTGCTTTTTCAAGAGGCACCTGGACTTTCTGGTTTTTTCTTTGAAGAGGTTTCGCTTCTCATCCAAGAAGCTTCTTCGGTTCTGGCATAGTTAAATGTCTATGGAGATTCTCAGTCCTCCAGGTCATGGTTGTCCCAAAGGTGCTTTTTTAAGAGGCAACTGGACTTCCAGAAAGTCCAGTTGCCTCTTGAAAAAGCACCTTCGGTACATCCTGAGTAGGCGGTGAGACCCTAACTGCAGAGACTCTATCTCAGGGGTCTGCAACCTTAAACGCTTCAAAAGGCCATTTGGACCCGTTTCCCCACAGAAAAGAAAAAACACTGGGAGCCAATAATTTAAACAACCGGTAGGGCTGAGTGGGCGTGGCCTACTCAAGGTCACTCCCTCCCACCCAGTCACCACCTGCTCTGGAATGTAGAGCAAGTCTCCTCCCCCTTCCATCACCCTTACCTTCTCAGGCCAGGCGAGGAGGGAAGGGGAGGGGCCAGCCAGTGGTGGGATCAGCCGACAGGGAGCCCAAAGAGCCCATGTGGCTCCAGAGCCGCAGGTTGCAGACCCCTGCTCTGTCCTGTGAGTGAGGCAACCTTTGGGGTCTGCTTGCTTTCTCCTTCCCTGTGGTGTAAGAGCCTTGGTGTTGTGCTCGTAGGTGCATAGAGCAATTGAGGCTCTCTCTGGAAAGGAAAAACGCTGCGATCCAGCTCTTGGAGGAAGGACAGAGAAGACCTTCAGAAGAAAGCCAAGATCCTAGTGCTGCACTGGATGATGAAAAAGAGAAGGCCTTAGAGGTAAGGGACATGTGGGAGGTTGCTAAGGATGGTCAGTAGGCGGAAGGTTTGTCCCATCCATCCATCCATCCATCCATCCATCCATCCATCCATCCATCCATCCATCCATCCAATAAAGGAGAATATATAGCTCAGGGTGGAACCGTGGGGTCCTTGGTGCTGTCTGAGCTTGGAAGTTTTCTTGCATATGTTTCATCACCCAACTAGGTAACATCATCAATGCGAGAAGAGAATGGAGGTTACAAAGGAGGAGGAAGAGGAGGAGGGGGAGGAGGAGGAGAGGAGGAGGAGGAGAACTGTGGGGTCTTTGGTGCTCTCTGAGCTTGGTAGTTTTCTTACATATGTTTCATGACCCAACTAGGTAATATCATCAATGCTAGAAGGAAATGGGATTTGCTTTTGGTTATATGCACTTGGCTTGACCTGTTTGCGTCATTTCTCCTCCTTTTCCTCCTCCTCCCTCCCTCCCTGCAACCCCCCTCCTTTGTAGCACTGATGCTCTTACCTAGTTGAGTCATTAAATGAAAGAAAACAAACCAAACTGAGAGCTATTTAACAGGGATCAAATCACTTGCACTGATGCTGTTGCCTAGTTGGGTCATGAAACATCTGCGAGAAAAGAACCAAGCTGAGAGAGAGCACCAAGGACCCCTTACTTATCTGTTCATTCATCCATTCCTTTGTTCAATATGTATGGCCTTCCATCTAACTACAAGTGCTTCTGTGTGGTGAACAAATCATAAAACAAATTAAAGGAAGTTACCACCACATTACAAAAATTAAAATAACACTCCATAGCCAAGTAGGGTTTTATAATCCGCAAGGAAGCATCTTAGAAAACATTTTGATTTGCTTCCCTCTCTCTCCGTTGTTTAAACCCTAGGGAATGCTTGCATACCAGCTTCTCACTTTGGTGGAATCGATGAGGAGAGGCAATGTTGGTCTCTTCAATTTCTGTTCCAGGTTTCTAGTCCTCATGCCTTCTCAATGCAATTCTCTTTTTCCTCCCTTCCCATTCCCTCGGTTTTTCCATGCTGCTAAGCACAAGTAGCAAACAGCCATCTTATCTTTTTTTTTTGGTTATCGCCGAAATTAAAATAATTTTTTTTCTCTTCTTGTAGATTCTCAGGACCGAATTCAGCAGTGAAAAAAAAGACTTGGAAAAAAGGATCGAGGTACGGCACTTGTATCTTTTGCACTCAGAACTTTAACATCCCCAGGAGGAGAATTTGGGGGAGCTTTTTTCCCCTCTTAAAATTCAATTTTCTGAAAATAATTTCCCCAAGCCAGAAGGACATTTAGCTGGAACCCGTTCTTCTGTAGCCCAAATAATTGTTCTCTATCAATTCTGGGGACACGGTGGCCCAGTGGCTAAGGCACTGAGCTTGTCGATCAGAAAGGTCGGCAGTTCAGTGGTTCGAATCCCTAGCACCGCGTCACGGAGTGAGCCCCCGTTCCTTGTCCCAGTTTCTGCCAACCTAGCAGTTCAAAAGCATGTAAAAAATGCAAGTAGGAAAATAGGGACCCCTTTGGTGGGAAAGGAACAGCATTCTGTGCGCCTTCTTTGGCGTTCAGTCATGCCGGACATGTGACCACGGAGACGTCTTCGGACAGTGCTGGCTCTTCTTCGGCTTTGAAACGGAGATGAGCATTTCCCTTCTAGAGCCGGAAAAGACTAGCGCGGATGTGCGAGGGGAACCTTTACCACCACAATACAACGTAGGTGTGTTAAAATCGAATTGAATCTGGATTTACATTAAAAAACAACAACACTTTTAGGGTCTCCAGGAGAACCTTCGTGACCGGGAAACGGAGCTTTCTGCTGAAAAGGAAAACGCACTGAAACGTGACAAAACCATCCAGGGTTTAACCCTTGTTTTAAAAACCAAGGAAAATGAGGTAGGTGAGATTTTTGTCCGTCCTGCCAGGAACATCTGAAAAAACCGAACAAAATCTTGAGGCTGAAGAATATATCAAAATATAAATGCATCCTTGCCTGTATCAGATTCAAAGTCCCCTTTTCTATGAAGGGAGGCATCCTCTACTCTCTGTGGTCATTGCTGGTTTCCATCTCTCTCTCTCTCTCTCTCTCTCTCTCTCTCTCTCTCTCTCTCTCTCTCTCTCTCTCTCTCTCTCTGTGTGTGTGTGTGTGTGTGTATGTACTGTATATGTATATATATGTCTTCTTTCATTTTGTTTCAGAATGGAGAACTTGCTTCTGAAATAGAAAGCCTGAAAGCATTGTTGGCCAAGTCTGGAGAGATCGGTTCCCAAGCTCAGACACAGAAATTCAAGGTTGGGCAAAGGAGATGGAGGAGATAGTAGTATTTGCAGCTCAGGGTGCAACTGTGGGCGGTCCTTGGTGCTCTCTGAGTGGGGTTGTTTTTGTTAGGAATATAAGTCACCTAACAGCTATTTGGGTTGGACAATATATAAACCAGGATAGACATTTTAATACTGTCTCTTTAAGAGAATCATAAAAGTGTAATCGGGTGTGGCTTCTCAAACGGCCATAAGATGGAGCCAGAAACCTGGGTTGTCTTAGTCTTAGTCTCAGAAGAGAGTGTGTCTCAGTCTGTTTCCTTCTGTTGGAGAGTTTTGCCGTTCTTCCTAATTGACTGATATTTTTTGGATTTGATGTAAGTCTGATACTGAACTGTTTTTGACACTGGACTTTGTTATTGGATTATCCCTGGACTGAAAACTGACTGATGTTACCTATGAATGACTTTGGACGGCTTGTTTGAACTTTGCTTAACGTTTCTGAAAGTAAAAACCAACATTATCTCAACAGTTTTCTTGCAGACGTTTCATGGCCCAACTAGGTAACATCATCAGTGTTAGAAGGGAGTGTGGTTTGTGGAATGGAGGAAAAGGAGGAGGAGAGAGGGAGGGAGGGAGAACAATGACTATCTGGTCTTTAGTGCTCTGTGAGTTGGGTTGTTTTCTTGCAGACGTTTCATGACCCGACTATGTGACAAGGAGTGGAGTTTGTGGACTGGGAGGGAAGAGAAGGAGGAGGATGGGGAGAAAGGAAGAGGAGGAGTATTGTGGGGTCCTTGGTGACTCTTAGCTTGGTTTGTTTTCTACAGACTTTTGATGACCCAACTGGGTAACATCGTCAGTGTTAGAAGAGAGTGTGGTTTCTGGAGAAGAGGAGGAGGAAGATTATGGGATTCTTGGTGAATTTAGTTGTTTTTCAGCAGACCTTTCATGATCCAGCTAGATAAGACACTGTTCTAGAAGGTGCTGTATATAAACAGAGAACAAAGCCCACTCCCTTCTAGGACAGATGATATTACCTAGTTGGGTCATGAGACGTCGGCAAGAAAGCAACCAAGCTCAGAGACCACCAAGTCCTTCATGGAGTGGGACCGCCCTACGAGAGGCCTAAACCACTTCAAATGCAAGAGAAGGTCGCCATCCCAAGGCACCACGTTTAGTCATGCGCGTGTTAAAAACAACAACAACAACCCACCACCCTTTTAAGACCTGTGGGAAAGGCTGTTGTAACAACCCATTTGATTTGCTTCTCCTAGGAAAGTGCCGAAGGTTCTCAGGAGCTACTGATGGAGAAGGAGACCCTGCTGGCAGACCTGCGCTCGCAAAACCTGACCAAGGACACCGAGAACCGGAAGCTCCAGCGGAGGCTGAAGAGGACCGAACAGGAGCTGAGCGAGCTGCTTCTGGAGAAGGAGAAGCTGGGGAGAGACTTGGAAGAAGCTCGGTGGCAGAAAAACCAGAGCGACAAAACCATCCACGTGAGTGTGCCGCTTTTCTTGCCCCCCCTTTTTTTTGAATATAGAAGGAATAGACTAGACACCCAGCCCTGGCTTATCAACGGAGACCGAGGGGAGCAAGTGGCCAGTTTTAAGTTTCTGGGTGTTGTCATAAAAGAGGACCTGGCCTGGGCGGCGGCGGTGGGTTTCCAATTTTTTTCCTACCGGTTCTATGCGCATGCTTCAGCTGAGCTTCACGCGTCGCGTGGGCTCAAATACAGACCTCTGTCCATGCTGGTGACCTGCCTGAACTGGCTCTTAGCTCAGCTAAGGGGCAGCAATCGCGCGGAAACTTGGGTCTCTTGTGGCTACGCAATGATTCCGAATTGATGGCGCGTTTAACTCCGCCTTCAGCCTGCTCATTTTCCACAGGGTTAGTTATTCCTACGTTAAGTGTGATTTAGGAAAATCCCGGAACCAGCAGTGGGATCCTGCCGGTGCAGTGATCGCAAACGCGCACATGCACCTAACATGTGTGCGCAGCTTTCCTCACACCAGCTGAGGCCTGTACTGCCAGTCAGCTGAGAGGATAAAGGAGAGAAAAGCGCAGGGGAAGGTGGGAGGGCCGATCCTGCGCTTTTCTCTTCTGGGATGACCCAGGGCGTGACACAAAAATAACAAAGTCACCAAAGTAGAATAAATTCCCTTTAATGCCTCCAACTTGGGCCCCAATGTCCAATTATCCTCGGCTGGGTAACAAACTCTTCAAAGAACAATCTACGAAGGGCAGAAATGCAGTCCGAACCCAAAGTAAAGATAATTAGAAATAATTAAAAAAAACCAACACAAACCACACTGAAGGAATTAACACGGCAGGCCAGGATGATAAATTGCAAACTTTCAAAGGATAACGCACCACCCGCAGTTGGGAGGACGCCAAAACCCAGATAAGCCTCGACCAAAATAATGCACGCTTTGCTTCCAGCAAGGAGCCGTGTGCAAATAGCCCACTTATATTCCTGTTCTCCCAGCTGAAACCAATGAAAGGGATCAGGGCCCTTTTCTCTCCCGTAAGCCACGTTGCTCCCTTCTCCGTTCCTCCCTGCGTGCCCTAGGATGAAGAGGGGATTAGCCTGGGTCTTCCTCTGAATGCCCAGCCGGACTGTGCCCTTCCCCAATTTTCTCCACAGCCACCGGAGCCACACTCCCACTCCTGTCAGCTGCTCAACCTCCCTCTCAGAATCAGACTCCAACAGGGGCGTGACATCTTCTTTCTCCTCTTAGCTGATCGTCGGAGGCTTTTTTTTTTTTTTACTACCGGTAGCATACAGGAACCCAAATTGTAGATTTGCGGCTGTCATCTTGCTTCAAGCCAGCAGAGGGCTGTCTCTCTCCACAAATGGCCACAACATTTTCACCTTCTTTTTGTGTGATCTACTTTTTATATGCCTGAATTACCAATGCGGTGTTGTTCCCCACTGTTTCTCTGGTTTTTGTTTTGTTCCCCCCCCCTTCTGCTTGGGTGAGCCAGCAAAAACCTTTCCTGCAAATACGGGCGACAGGGATTTTGGGCACCTGAAATGATTCTTTTACCAAGACAATGTCGTTCTCTTCGTGACCGTTCAAAGTTCAAAGTTACAACGGCACTGAAAAAAAGGGACTCATGGCCGGTTTTCACACTTATGGCCGTTGCGGCATCCCCGTGGTCATTGCTTGACAACTGACTCACATTTATGACGGTTGCAGGGTCCCCGAGTTTACGTGATTCTTCTTTTGCGACCTTCCGACAAGCGGTTGGGAAACCCAATTCACTTAATAACCATGTTACTCATTTCACGTCTGCGGTGATGTTCCGATGTGCAGCAACCCATCTTGGTTTGCAAATGGGGGAGAGGGGAGCCTCTCCTTCCATCGTTCCCCCTCCTCCAGTGTGTCAGGACTGAATTGGGGATGATGGGAATTGCAATCTTGGTGCATATGCAAGGATGGAATATGCCCAACCAAGCAGTTTTGGATATCTGGAGTCCTTGATGCTCTTCGAATATGGTTCTTTGCTTACAGACAGTGCATTACCTAATTAGGTAACATCATTGGTGGTAGAAGAGAGTGGGGTTCGGGAGGAAGAGGAGGAGGACAAAGAAGGAGGAGGAGGAGGAGGACGAGGGGAAGGAGAGGAAGAAGATGGAGGAGGAAGAGGAGGATAGAAAAAGGAGGAAGAGGAGAGGAAGGAGACTAAGAGGAAGGAAGAGGACAGAAACGAAAGGAAGAGGGGAAGGAGAGGAAGGAGAGGAAGAGGAGAGGAAGGAGGAGGAAGAAGAGGATAGAAAAAGGAAGAGGAGAGGAAGGAGAGGAAGAGGAAGGAAGAGGACAAAAGAAAGGAAGAGGGGAAGGAGGAGAGGAGAGGGAGGAGGGAAGAAGAGGAGGAGAATAGAAAAAGGAGGAAGAGGAAAGGAGGAGACTAAGAGGAAGGAAGAGGACAGAAACGAAAGGAAGAGGAAGAGTGGGGTTTGGGAGGAAGAGGAGGAGAATAGAAAAAGGAGGAAGAGGAGAGGAAGGAGACTAAGAGGAAGGAGTAGGAGGAGGACAGAAAAGAAGACAAAAGAGGAAGAGGAGGGGAAGGAGAGAAAGAGAGGAGGAGGAGGAAAGGAGGAGGAGTGTGGGGTTCTTGGTGTTCTCTGAGCTTTGTTATTTTCTTGCAGAAATTTCATTACCTAATTAGGCAACATTATTGGTGGTAGAAGAGAGTGGGGCTTGGGAGGAGGAAGACGAGGAGGAGGAGGAGGACAAAGAAGAAAAAGGAGGAAGAGGGGAAGGAGAGGAAGAGGGAGGAGGAGGAAGAGAAGGAGGAGGAGAGGAAGCAGATTAAGAGGAAGGAGGAGGAGGACAGAAAAGAAGAAAAAGGAATTGGAGGGGAAGGAGGGAAAGAGGAAGAGGGAGGAGGAAGAGGAGTAAAGGAGGAGGAATAGCATGGGGTTATTGCTGCTCTCTGATCTTTGTTATTTTCTTGCAGAAATTTCATTACCAAACTAGAAAACATCATGGGTGGTAGAAGGAGAACTGTGGGGTTGTTTGCTTGCAGACATTTCATTATCTGATTAGGTAACGTCATCAGTGCTAGTGAGTGTGGGATTTCCTCCCTCCATGTACAGTAGCTTGCCCTGTCAGTATGGGTGCATGGGTCCTTGGTAATTCCTTTACTAAGGTATCGTTTTCTGCTTGATTGTTTGTCTGATGTTAATCCTTTCTTATCCGGGTGTCGCTTGCCGAAGAGGATACGTTCTGTTTGTTTCCTTCTTAGCCTCTTTATTGTCTCTTTGTAATGCTTTGTAAACGTGGTTGATCTCTGTGTGCCCATTGATGGCTGATGGTGCCTGTGTGCCGAGCTCCCAAGAATTCCCCAGCGTTTTCGGATTTCGCTTGGGCAAACAACCCCAGCTCAGAGAGAGCACCGAGGACTCCACCGCTCGACCCTGAGCGACGTAAATTCTCTAATATTGATATTTTGGATATTTTGAGCTGGATAGGACAGCTGTGTAATTCACCCACTAGGGATGAAAAGGTACCAGTGGCAGATGAGCTCCATGGATTTATAGCCGGGTGCACATCTGTGTTTGTCTGTGTACAGAAATTTAATTATATCCAGGATATATGAATAAGGATGGAAGCCTGCCGATTGCCCGTCGATGCAAAAATACTTCTGTTTTCTGAATACAGTCTTCGCTGCTCTGTCCATTTAGGTCTGAATGGGGGACAGGCTGGTTTGACCAAGAATTATATATCCTGGCTTAAGTCCTTCGTGGGCTCGAACCCCGATCTTCTCCAAAATCCTGGGTCCAGATTCCAGATTCTGATCCTATTCTACCACTCTCTTTGCTGCGTTATTTATCTCCCTGACTTAACTGGAAGTGGACAAACTTTGCTTTCTAGAATGAAATAGAAATGAAGTCCTGATTATTACTGATGTAAGTGATAAATTTCCCATTGTCGATCACGGTTCAGAAGTGCTCCAAGCTTGCTGGTTTAAAGTAGAATAGAATGAGCTCAGGCAGCAGAACCTATATCGTTTCAGACAAGTGATTGTCCAGTCTCTTCTTAAAAACCTCCAGGGATGAAGCGCCCACGACTTCTGGTGGCAAGCTGTTCCACCGGTTAATTGTTCCCACTGTCAGGGAGTTTCTCCTTAATTCCAGGTTGCTTCTCTCCTTGATGAGTTTCCATCTATCAAGCCACCTATCTGAAATGGTATAGGGTCTCCTGCTTGGGTGGGGGGCGGGGGGGTTGGACTACAAGACCTCCAAAGTCCCTTCCAGCTCTATTCTCATGAGCTCAAAGCTTCTCTTGTTTCAGCTGGAACTTGATCCCGGCACTTGGAAACCTGACACCCAATGCATTTTCTTCCTCCCGATTTGGTTCCAATGTAAATAGATAGAGGATAGCTAGAGATAGATAGCTAGATGGATGGATGGATGGATGGATGGATGGATGGATGGATGGATGGATAGATAGATAGATAGATAGATAGATAGATAGATAGATAGATAGATAGATAGATAGATAGATAGATAGATAGATAGATAGATAGATAGATAGATAGATAGATAGATGATAGATAGATGATAGGTAGGTAGATGATAGACAGACAGACAGACAGGTAGACAGACAGACAGGTAGACAGATAGACAGATAGATAGATAGATAGATATATAGACAGACAGACAAACAGACAGATAGATGATAGATAGATAGATAGATAGATAGATAGATTAGATGATAGCTAGGTAGATGACAGACAGACAGACAGACAGACAGACAGACGGACAGATAGATAGATAGATAGATAGATAGATAGATAGATAGATATAAGAGAGATGAGAGAGAGATGAGAAAGAGGGAGAGATGAAAGAGAGATAAGTGAGGGAGAGATGAGAGAGAGAGAGATGAGAAGGTGTGTGTGTGTGTGTGAGAGAGAGAGAGAGAGTGAGTGAGTGAGAGAGAGAGAGAGAGAGAGAGAGAGAGAGAGTTAGTTTGGAAGTTTCTCCTAAATTCCAGGTTGCTTCTCTCTTTGATGAGTTTCCAACCATTGTTTCTTGTCCTACCCTCTGGTACATTGGAGAATAATTTGACCTCCTCTTCTTTGTGGCAGCCCCTCAAATACTGGAAGACTCCTATCATGCTCTCCCCCCGCCCACAATTCTTTTCTTTAGACTAGCCAAACCCAAATCCTGCAATTGTTCGTCATATGTTTTAGTCTCCAGGCTTTTTATCCTCTTAGTTGCTCTTCTCTGAACTTTTTTCCAAAGCCTCAACATTTTTAGTAGTACGGTGACCAAAATTGGTTGCAGTATTCTAGGTGTGGCCTTACTAAAGATTTATAAAGCGGTACTAATACTTCACCTGATTTTGATTCTATGCCTCTGTTTACACAACCTAGGATTGTGTTAGCTTTTTTTGGCTGCAGCCGCACACGGCTGGATCATGTTCAAGGGATCGTCCACTAGGACTCACAATTACTGTTTTTCAGCCAGGTCTCACCTAATTGTACTTATATCTTTGATTTTTCCTGCCTAAAAAACTTTGCTTTTCTCCACATTGAAATTCATTTTGTTGGATAGGGCCCATTGTTCAAATCTGTCAATATGTTTTTGGATCCTACATAATTAAAAGCCTTTCATAACATCAAGTGGGATCCATTACCACTTGAGTTTTACGGCTTACAGCCTCAATCGGGTTGTTTTCTAATGCAAAACACACAAAGACACACACACACACACACACACACACACACACACGGTTCCTGATGTTATTAAATACATTGCACCAGGGCCTTGGGTGTGTGCAATCTTTGCTCATCCGTCAGGCAAGCGGGAGCGAAAGCATGCCCCAGTGTTTTCTTAACAGCGGTCTCTTTTGAAGGCTACCGCGCAAAGCTTTTTGTGAGTGAGCTGCGCCGCCTTCCCATCTTACTTAACGGCAGGCGAGAGGCAGCTGCTCCATTGGGTTATCAGTCCATAAAACTCACACAGTGAACCGTTCCCCATTTTATTTTATTTTATTTTATTTTATTTTTGAGGGGGCTTCTTTACATCTAATTCGGAAGAGGGAAGGAATGAAGAAGCTAAAAGTTACAGGCTGGGAAATTAAATGATCTCTAAAATAGAATAACGCTAAAGGATGGCGGGCTCCATCCTTGGTTAGGTGCAGCGAGGCGGCTTCTGTGAGCAAGGCGCTCTTGGGATATTAATGCCACCTGCGGTTTAATTGTGGGTAGCAGCAACACAAATTCCCTTCTCGGAGTAATATGGGATGTTTTTTTTGTGTTCAATATCTTTGGCCACCTGAGCAGGCTGATGAGAGGTTTTGTTCGGCTTGATTTATTTACAGTTTCTATCAAAACCTTTATTTACTCCAGGAGTTACAGGCAGAATATATAACCTCATTATTTTTCCCCTCCGTTGAAACTTTAAAGGGGCAAGCTAAGAATTGGGACTGGCCCAAACTAATTTATAAGCTTTCTTAGTTGAGAGTAGACTTGATTCAACAGATATATATACAGGAAGTCTTCGACATTCAACTTTTTCTGCTTAGTGGCTGAAGTTACAACAGCACTGAACAAAGTGATTTGTGGCCGTTTTTCTCAGTTATGACCTTTACAGCATCCCCATGTTGTGGCCCGCTAGTGGTGGCAGACTCAAACAGTGAGGAGGTTGGGGAAGGTTGATCTCCAGTCCTGGGGAAGGAGTTGGAGATTAGTGGGGCAGATGAACAGCTGGAGCCTGTTATCAGTGTGCGCATGCACAGAGCTGCCAGGAGAAGGGAACAGCTAAGGAACAAGGATTGACTCAGGAGTAAAGCCACAGGTGGACGGTGAATGGCCCCTCCCATAGGGAATAAAGAGGAGCGAAAGGGGAGTGGGGTTTGCAGGAGACCATTAGTTCAATTCATGAGGGTGAAGATCTGTTCCTGACTCCTTGCCAACTATTGTCTGCTACAGAGTGGCATTTGGAAGATATCGGCCTGGCAGTTCTCCAAGTCTGTAGCTGTGAAATCTCTTGAAAGACCGTTTGCCGGGACTTTGCTGGAGAGAAATTCCCTTTAACCTAAATAAAAGGGCTTTTATTGGGACGAGGAGTCGGCTTCGTGATCTTGGGAAGCCCAGGTCAGAATACCCCATGGTCATGTGATCAAAATGCAGATGCTTCATATTTATGACGGCTGCCGTGTCCCAACCGTCAAGTATTGCCTGCACAGCGCGGTCCCCACCTTCAATACTTGCTTAAAAGAACAGTGTTGAGTCAGTTTTTTTAATGAATGGGTTTTATTACAGATGCATTTGGTTGCTACAGGATAACTTTATAAATTCTGTTTCTCTGCTGAGTTCTTTTTCCATCTCTTTTTCAGGGTGGTGTTAAAATCTTATCTGTTTTTTTTTTAAAGCTGGAATAACTTCTGAGCATCTGGCTGGGTGTTTATCTAAAAAAAGCACCTCCCCTGTTGTTGGCCTGTCTTAATGTGCAGAAATATATTCAGTCCGGGGAGAAATTCTGCGATTTGACCCAGAACTGCAATTCTCTAGGGCAACATCTCAGCGACACGTGGAATATGATTTTTTTAAATTTTATTTTTTCCTACTGCGCTTGTTACATTTCAGGGCTCTTTACCAGATTTCACACCTATTATGAAATCCCCAGACAGCCAAAAGCTAATACAGATTTCCAAATGAGATCAGGCGGCTTCAAAACAGAATATTTACAAACCAAACAGGGAAATGAAGGTTTGAACATGCAGAATGTATATTAAAAAAACAGTGTTAGCTGCCGTCCAGTTCCTGAATTCAAGACTTCCCCAGCCTACCCAAACAATAGTAATTTCTTTTGTGACTTGTTTCGTCTTAACCTGAAGATCTTTTAATTGCCTACGCTGGGAAATTGTTGGAGCAAATTTGTCCCATTCTCAAATTTAAAAAGAAAGGGAGCGTTACGTTTTAAATACAGGTAGTGTCAACTCAAAAAAACATTTCTATGCCTGTTTTAGAGTTGACATGAATAGAAGGGGCGGGGGGAGAAAAATTTGAAAGAGCAGCACAGCAGTTTGTAACCGGAAGTGCATTCCATTCTTATCTTGCAAGGATTATAACTAAGCTACCAGAGTTTCTGCTGCACAAATCTCTAATTGGAGAATGTGATTGATGACTCTTGGCTATGAATGTGTTTCGTTGGAGAATATGAATTATGATACACCCAGAGGGGTGCGGGAAAACCAGTGACAGTCAATTACGTGTCTCAGAATTGGCTTCATACCTTACCTGGCAACTCTCCCAGCCTGATAAAAGTCTGTAGTTGTGAGCTCTCTTGAAAGACTTGTTGGCCGGGACTTTGCTGGAGAGGAATTCCCTTGAACCTAAATAAAAGGGGTTTTTATCGGGACGAGGAGTCAGCTTCAAGCTTTTGGGAAGCCTCGGTCAGAACGGTCTCCAGATCTCTTCCCAATTAATCCCGCCACCCTTGTGCTTTCTTGTCTTCTCTTCCCCATCCAGGACCTTCGGAACCAGTTGGAAAAAACTCAAAACGAGTTGGCTGAGAAGGAAAAGGCGATCGAGCTGCATTACGAGGTCCTCTTGAGTGACGGGGATCAAAGGTTGCAGGACCAGAAGTTGGTCATCGCACGCCTGACGGACGGCGTGGCTCAGAAGGATGAACTGCTCCAGGTGAGGAGAACATCTGCTGAAGGGAAAGTTCTGGTGTTGTTAAAGAGGGCAGTGTCATCGTTTGATGGCTTGTGAAGAACCGCACCAGGAATGGGATGGGTCTAATTCAATGAAAAGAAGGACCAGGGCTGATAGAACATAGCTATCTTCCAATAGTTATGGGGCTGCCCCAAAGAAAGAAGGGGGGACAACTTATTTTCCAAAGCACCAGAAGGCAAGACAAGAAGCAATGGACGGAAACTAATCAAGGAGAGAAGCAACCTAAGGAGAACAATTAATCAGGCGTCAACTTCAATCAGAATAGAGCAGGAAAGGGACCTTGGAGGTCTTCTAGTCCAGTCAAGCAGAAGATCCTATACCATTTCAGACAGGTGATTGTCTAGTCTCTTAAAGACCTCCAGTGATGAAGCATTCACACCTTCTGGGGGCCAGCTGTTCCACTGGTTGATTGTCCTCACTGTTAGAAAGTTTCTCCTTAATTCCAAATTGTTTCTCTCTTTGATTAGTTTCCATCCATCGTTTTTTTTGTCCTTGCCTTTTGGTGCTTTGGAAAATAAGTGGAACCCTTTTTCTTTGGGGCAGCCCCTCGAATACTAGAATGCTGCTATCCTGTTGCCCCTAATTCTTCTTTTCTTTAGACTAGTCAAACCCAAAACCTGCAGCTGTTCTTCATATGTTTTTGTCTCCATCAAGTAATCATCTTACTTGCTCTTCTCTGAACTTTTTCCAAAGCCTCCACCTCTTTTTTTTTTTTTTGGTAATGTTTTGTGACCAAAACTGGACGCAGTATTCCAGGTGTGGCCTTACTAAGGTTTTTTTTTAAAGTGGCATTAATACTTCATTTGCACCAAAACAAATTCCTTGTGTGTCCGATCACCACTTGGCCCATAAAGAATTCTATTCTAATTCTTTTCTATTCATGAGATTTTGATTCTATGCCTCTGTTTATACAGCCAAGGATTCTGTTGGCTTTTTTTGGCTGCTGGCTCATGTTTCAGTGATCTCACAGTTACCGTTTTCAAGCCAGGTTTCACCTTCTCTGTCCTTGTACCTTTGGTTTTTCCTGTGTAGGTGTAAAAACCTCGGTTTGTTTGTTTTTTCTCCACATTCAATTTCATGTTGTTGAATCGGGCCCATTGTTCAAGTCTCTCAAGATTTTTGGATTCTGAGTTTGTCTTTTGGGCTGTTGGTTATTCCTGCCAGCTGGGTGTCATCTTTGTAGAACAGAAGTTATGACTGGAGGTTTTTAGGAAGAGACTGGACAGCCGTTTGTCTGGAATGGCATAGAGTCTCCAGATTGAGCAGGGGGTTGGACTAGAAGACCTCTAAGGTCCCTCCCAACTCTGTCATTTTGATTTTCCTTTCTCGTTAACTCAGACTTCCTGATTTTCTTGAACGACCCATGGCCTTTAAAGAAATGGTCGAGCCCTGGTGCATTTCACAAGATTCCTTTGCTGGAACTGTGAAGATGGGCCAAGATTGGACATCAATTATTTTGGTTTTTTCAAAACAGAGGGACAAAGTGAATGTTTTTCTTTTTAGCAACTTGCCTGCTCACGACAAACAACACATTGTTTGTTTCGGTTTCTTTTTCCTCCCACACAGACTCTTGATGGGGTCATTAGAGAAAAAGATTTGAGGCTGCAGGAATGGTCCACTAAGTTTCAAAATCTGGAGAAAAATAAAGAGAGTCTTGAGAGACAGAACGAAGCCTTGATGGAAGAAAAATGCGCAGCCCAATCCGAGCAGCTGGTGACCAAAATGATGCATGAATTAGAGGTAGACCTTCCCTGTTTGACTGTATTTTCTCCCAATTATTTTATCTATATCTATATCTATATAAATAAACAAATATTCCTGGGAAATATGTGCCTCACATTGTATTTAGAGGCTATTTCAGAGTTAGTCGCAAATAGAATATAATCAAGTAGCTCGATACCCGTGCTTCACTATGAAACTATGTGGTCAGGCTTAATTTTTGGGGAGGAAAATAAGGGGGGGGGGAAATCTGCCTCTGTCTACCAGCATCCATCGGTATTCATCTGGCTACTGCCCTGTCAGTATGTGAAAGAGTAGAGGGCTGTTTAGAAACGGAAGCAGTATTTGCTGTGTGAGCAAGGAGACAGCAAGGAGCATGGGCGTGGCTTAGCTCAACTGTTCTGTACTAAAGCTGCTTGTGGCTGTGAAACTGAAACTCCTCTGCTTGTGTTTTGCATTTGGAAGAGATTTCTTTTCAGGTGGGGAGGGGGAGTAGAATTCTTAGCATCAGGGCGTGTTAATAATAATGATAATATAGGAAATACTAATGCTCTTGATGGTCATTTCAAAAAATCCTTTCTTAGTGAGCCCCTAGAAGCCAAGAGGAACATGACATTCAAGTTTGTAGGCTTTTGCTTCTGGAATTTTTTGATGCGTCTTTGCTTTTATAGATAGATGATAAAAAATAGGACTAGATAGGGTAGACAGATGATAGATAGCAGTGTGGTAATATCTAAAAAAGGACTAGGGCTGACATGATAGCAGTGGTAATAAAGGGGCTGAAGAGAGGGGGTCAACTTTTTCTCCAAAGCATCTGAGAGCAGGACAAGAAGCCATGGGTGGAAACTAACTAAGGAGAGAAGCAATCTAGAACTAAGGAGGAATTTCCTGACAGTTAGAACAATTAATCAGTGGAACAATCTGCTTCTAGAGATTGTGAATGCTCCAACACTGGAAGTTTTTAAGAAGAGATTGGATAAACATTTGTCTGGAGTGGTGTAGGGTTTCCTGCCTAAGCAGGGGGTTGGACTAGAAGACCTCCAAGGTCCCTCCCAACTCTGTTATTGAGAAACCGTAATGGATGATAGCACATCTCTCTTTAGACTAGAATTCTGATCTTCTTAAACTTTCTCCATTCACCTTGCAAGGTGGATGGGTTGACCCATCTGCTAGCGGTGTCTCCTTACGGTGGTTATTTCAGTCAAGGTTGTTGCAGAAACACAATTTGTTGAGTTAGTGCTTTGAAGGAAGAAAAAAAAACACCATACTGTGGAATTGATCAGTATTCTCCAGAGCGGTCCAGTTGGCCCATCTCTAGGTTAGAACCTCCCTCCTTGTCACAAAACAAGAACTAAAGATCATCATCACCTTTGAATGACCCCGTCATCCCTTGTGAGGTGGAGTCTGGGCAACTAAATGGAGCTGAGTGTTTACTGGCTGGATGCCTTTCCTGTTGCCAATGCGGAGTTTTGTTCAGCAGCTATATTCTCAGTGTGTGCCCAGAGAGAGAAATATCTGCCTCTAGCCAGGATCGAACTCACAGCCTCCCGATTGTGAGGCGAGAACTCCACTTCTAGCCCACCGCACCGCTCGTTTTGCTTCAGATAAACAAGCGACTTTTTCTTTTCAGAGAGCCAAAGAGTCCGAATACGCGGAAATGCTCGAAACTCTCCGAAAAGAGCACACCATTTTTTCGACTTTGATCAAGTCCCTGAAAGATTCCGATGGGTGAGCAGCGTCTTACTTTGCCTCAGAGTGGATAAATGGTCTTGGAGCATTTTGGGGTGTACGTGTGCGGCATCTCGGCAACGTTTCCCAGGGTTTCTCAACCCACAAACTCCTACACAAAGCCCAGCCGCGGAAACAACGGCTAGAAGAAGAGATGGAATCCCTTGGCTAACTTCATTTGCACGACGTCCTCCCCAAACTTACGTGGTGATTCTGGTGCCAAAGGTCTGCTTAACATTCCTTAATGGAAGGATTGCGATGACCAAATATCTTCATTTGGCCTTTATGTGGGTGAGAAGGGGTGGACTAGATGGGCCAGGCCCATAAAGATTTTTTTTGGGGGGTTCTTAAGAACTGGGTCTGGTTCTCCTGGGAGGACTTTCCTGTTTATTTCTCTGTTCAGAAACAACCCTTGTTACAAGAAATGAATCCATGAATGTACAAATAACATAAATTAAAATTATGAAGGAGAACTAGGAGGACGAAGAGAGGAGGAGGAAGAGGAGGAGGAAAAGGAGAAGGGGAGGAGGAGAAGGGTAAGAGGAGGTGGAGGAGGAAAAGGAGGAGGAGGAGAAAGGGGTGAGGAGGAGGAGGAGAGAAGGAAGAGGAAGAGGAAAAGGGGAAGAGGAGAAGGGAGAGGAGATGTAGGAGAGGAGGAGAAGGACAAAGGGGAGAGGAGGAGAGGAAGAAGAGGAGGAGGAAAAGGGGAAAGGGAAGAGGAGAAGGAGGAGAAGGGGAAGGGGGGAAGAGAAGGAGGAGAAGGAGAGCAGGAAGGAGAGATTGGGATGAGAAAGAAGGGGAGGCGGAGGAAGAGGAGGAGGAGGGGAAGTGGAGGAGGACAGAAGTAAGTTGTTGAGGACACTGAATGAAGATTCTAAAGTGGTCCCCAATGTAGTCCTCAGATTAATGGGCAGCAGTTCATAGATCTGTTCTTGTTCCTTTGTGGAGGAATATCTCTCCTCCCACCTGTGCCTCAAGGTGATGGAGTAAATTTTGGATCCAGTCTTTCTCCCTTCCCCCCACCCCACATCCATCCTGCCAAGAACTGAATCCCAGTTGTGTCACCTTTAATCAAGTAATGCCCTTCATTAAGGAAATGAACATGCAGCCTTTTGGCATTTATGTATTGATTTGTTTTCCAAGCAATGCTTAATTCTGGGATCTGCCATTTTTCCTTCCTCCCTCCCTCCCTCCCCCCTTTTTTCTCTCCCTCCTCCTCCTCTTCTCCTCCTTCCTTCTCTTCCTTTTCATCCTTCCTTCCTTCCTTCCTTCCTTCCTTCCCTTCCTTCCTTCCTCCCTCCCTCCCTCCATCCATCCATCCATCCATCCATCCATCCTTTAAAAGCGACTTCATTCAGAAGGAGATCTTTTTATATCTGAACAAAAGATGCCAGAGGTCCAGAGCGCAATTTCCAATTTCCCCCAAATGTTTCATGAGTTTGGTGTCCTTGGTCTTCGGTTAAAAATTCTTCTCTCTTCTTTTTCTTTTTTCTTTTTTCTAAATTAGCATAAATAATCTTCAGGAGGAGCTAAACACCATCTTGTCCCTGCGGAAGCAACTCGAAGAAGGCATCTTGGAGACCTGGAATTTGCGGAGAACGTTGGAAGAGCAAATCCGGGATAACAGGAAGGAAGGTGAGCAGAACAGGTGGCGAAATAACCTCTGGCTCTCCAAAGAGAATAGATGAGTTCACGGTGGACAAAAATACAAATGTTGGTTGGAAAAGATGACAATGCAGCATATTGATTTAAAACCAGAAATATTTGTCAGGATTCCGGCACTTAACCCCATTTAAATCATGAATCTCGAGCCAAACTTCCAAAACTTCAAAAGGATTTATTGGGAGTTAAAAGGGCTAGCATTGCCTGGGTGTAGCCGACTCTTTCATTGTCAACCTTGACCCTGGCCCCCACCCCCTGGGTGTATCGTAATTCATATCCTCCAATGGGACACATCCATAGCCAAGAGTCATCAATCATGTTCTCCAATTATGCGCAGCAGAAACTTTGGTCGCCTAGTTACTATCTTTGAAAAAAATTATGGAATGCAGTTTCAGTTTACAAGTTGCTGCATTGCTCCCCACTCCCTTTCTGTTGGCAACTCTGAAAGACCATAGAAATATTTTATGACAATATTTTTGTTAGGCATTTTACCCGAAACTTACAGTAAAGGAAATGCATATTTAATAGAATAGAATAGAATTAGAATAGAATAGAATAGAATAGAATAGAATAGAATAGAATAGAATAGAATAGAATAGAATAGAATAGAACCAGTTGTTAACATTCTAAGCAGTTCGGAGAACCGGTTGTTAGAAGAAATTACTGGTCTAATCCTGTAAGGAAGGCAGGAAGGAAACATTCTGGTGTTGCTTACAGAAACTGCCTCTCCATTAACCCTAATTACATTCTTGGCAGGACTAGACTTCCTGTCTCAGGAACTTCTCTGGAGTTTTTTCCCCCTCCTTTGCTGGTACTTT